>NC_073400.1:11100027-11400027 GCF_028641065.1 Leucoraja erinaceus
TGCATCTGTTGTAGTCCAGTGACCTGCCAGAGTGACTTGCTGAAAGATAGCAATAAAATTTAGACTGACAACCTTATTTTCAATAATTATTGTTTGTGTTTGCTTATTAAGTGTTTGCTTATTGAGCAATTGTCACGTTGGCTTAGATAATTTTTACTGCCTTGAATACAAGATACCAGTAGTCTCACAATTTAAGGATATGCACGTGTGCTGCTCTCAGAATATTAATGCTCTAGGTTCTCCAGTCCAAACTCTCGTACATAGTCTTGCACTTTAACATAACACATTCACTTGGGTTGCAAAGCAGTATGCAACCACTGTCCTCCCCAATGCCAGGAACCTGGTGGGAATTGCTGCCCTCTGAATCCCTGCCGTCTGGTGCTCCAGAATCTATAGCTTTGTGAGGAGGTGTGAGGCTCGGGGCTGTATCCTTGCCATCATCATGAGCGTGAGGCTTTGATAGGAATGGCAAAGGCGATCCGTGTGTTGACAGACTACCTGAATCCTAAAGTGTCATTCATCATTACCTGGTGGTTGGTTTCTCTTCATTCCCATCCTTGTGTTTGGGCAGTCACGTGTAAAGGCAAGCAACCATTGAGAAATCACCAGGCTGTTGAGAACTGTTAGATTGGGAATAGCTATTGTTTTGCACTTTAGTGCTTGGTGTTCTTTACCACTTATTAGCATGAATATTGTCTACATTTTTCTGTGTGCATGTATTGTTTAATTTCTGATGAGTTCATCCAACTGCATTATATATTCAATGGCATTGACATTGCCTTTGCCTTGGCATTGGTAAGAAATTCAGCTGAATAAACCTCATAAACATTGCGTCTTCAAGAATGGGTCAGAAATTGGATATCTGGTTACGTGACTTGGCCAACATCACCCATAAGATGCTAGCTAGTTAAAGACTCGCCAATTAAATAGGCAAAAACCCACAGTTGATGGAAATGAGAAATTTAAAAAAAAGACATTGCTGTATATTGTCAGCAGGCCACATAGCATGTGTGGAAGGTGAAACAGAGTTAATTTTTAGCTCAGCCCTTGTATCAACACTGCTGTTGTTCATTTCGGCTACTCTGGCAGCATTTCCCAAACCTATGGTCTTTGCAGCCAAGGCAGACGAGGACACAGGAAATGCTTAGAAATGCAAGTTGTTGCAAATTTTCTCTCAAGTTATATATCACTCCAACTTGAAGATTTGTCAGCATTTCCTTATCATTGGGGGTTTTTAAACTTCAAGCTCTCTACCCAATGACTTTATAGGAGTATTTTCAGCAAAATGTTTAAGGATGTGACTCATCACTCAATCAAGAATAATTAAAGTCAACAATAAATCCTTGTCTTGCTATTGATGTCTACTTCACAAATATATATATTTTTTTAATTCCTTTCCATTCTAAATTAGTTTTAGGACTGCAATCCCCCTTCTGCCTTTACCATTCCACATTACCAGTCACTACCGACAACCACTAAACCTTCCTCATTTGATCTTGAAGAAACAATCTGTTCAGAGCAGAATTTTTTAAATGATAGATTGATACAATAGACTGTCATTGCTTTATTTTGAAGTCCCTTGGCACTGAGGATGACTAGCTCTCACTGTGTGTGCATTCTGAGATGACTGACGAGGTCAGTGTGAGAACCACAGACTCGCCTGTCTGAAGTTGGGTAGGTTGTGATGTAGTGCTCTCACTTTACTGTTTTAGTTGTGTACTGAGCATCAGCTCAAAATCCTTAATACTGACTGGTCCAAATTCTCCTCCTCTTACTTTGACCAAGTGTTCCTATACAATATTTACAATATTAATTGTATTGATCAAATGTAAACTAAAATTGCATACGAATATAACACTCAATATATTGCAAAAGTTGGTTTTAATTCTCCCATTGAAATTTTTGTTCTTTGCTCATGTTGATTACGACATCTTTCAATTTGTTGGACAAATGGACATTATTTCAAGTTGGAAGAGACGCACGGAACTGTGGATGTTGGTTTACAAAAAAGACAGTGCTGGAGTAACTCAGCGGATCAGGCAACATCTCTGGAGAACATGGATGGCTGACGTTTTGGGCTGGGACCATGCTTCAGACTGAAGAAGGTCCTGACACGAAGCGTCACCAATCCATGTTCTCCAGAGATACTGCCTGACCCACTGAGTTAAATCAGCACTTTGTAATATTTCAAGTCATTTGTAATTTATGTTTAAAAAATGTGCAAATATAAGCCCTAATTATCTCTGCACCGAAAGTGACAACTTTCAGGATGCTTTAACATGAACCAATACAGCAAAGCAAAAGTGTAATTCATTTCAGTAAAAGCTCTTTTTAAAAACAAAACTGAATAAAGGAAATCAGACCATCCAATAAGAAGAATAACAACTATTAAGCTGCACCCAGATGTTAATGGAGCTACATCAGCAAACCTCCACAGAATATTATTTTATAAAAGACACGGAAAACAGAAGCGTAAAAGCGTACATAATGGGCATTATTGTTTAGGACACAATTTCTCATGTTCCAAATTTGTACCTCGAATGCTTTAAAAGTTATATTTTTATATGCAAAGCTAGCTGGTTATGAACTTACAGCTGCACTCTTACAGAACAGGGAAAGATTGGGGAATACATGTCAGAATCTAAGCTCTATGCCTACTTTTAAAAGCTGTATTCAGTCTAAAGTTTAGTCAATATTGAAAATATACTGGTACACGTGCACATTCTGCTCCCTATAATCTGCCACCTAATTTCATTTTATCAGTAAATTGCACAGCAGTGCATAACAGTATAACAGTATAAAGATATTATCAGCCTGTCCTATTCTAAATTAAATCGATTATATTGTATCTGCCTCTGGCAAGAAACATTTTTTAATTTTCCCTCGTTGAAAATAATATGTTAACGAACATTTTCTATGTGTCAGTTTTGCCGACCTACAACTCCTAATGCACAGGAAATACAATGATAAATGTCCCTACAGGGACACATTTTGAAGAAAACAAATTGATTATTGTTTCATTAGAACAGTATACATAATTTGTGAAGATTTGTCTATTGATTTATTTAACTGCATCAGTGAGAATGCCATATCGCTTTGCATTGATATTTTAGTAATGGGTAAAATTTGAAATTTGAATTGGAACAAAATCCAAATTGTTATTATACTGTCATTTTAGACTTTGACACTCAAATGTAGTCTCAAAATGGTTTGCCTATGGTTAATGTAGTCATGTCTAATAGGACTGGCATAGTGAGCCTGCAGGCAAGCTGGCACAAATCCAAATCTTTCTGGATACTTGGTTAAATTGTCATCAATTTACCATGGAGCAGATTTCACTGTCAGTATAATGGTGATTCTGACAGTGATCCTTATTTACGTGGTTTCAAGGAAAATGAAAGTTTTTTTTAAAATATCTATGTCGCCATTGAAAGTTCAAGGTGCACTTTTAAAATGGTAACTTGTCAATGCCATTGAGAGACTGATGTGAATTTACGATATTTACATGGAAGGTATAAATCAACAAGAGACGATTCAAGAGACATTTATTGTCATGTGCACCAATTGGTACAGTGAAATTTGGGGTCACCATACAGCCATACGAATAAAAAGAGAAGAACAGAACACGATAGTCTTTAACATAAACACCCCCCACACAGCGGAATCAAAGTTTCCCACTTTGAGGGAAGGCCCAAAGACCACAAAGTTGAATTCCAGTCCAAATACCTTTTTTAAATACAGAAGTTGTCAGCTGGCAGAATCTGGCACCTCTGATCAAGAATCAAGGATGGAATTTCATCCTTGCAATTTTATTTGATTAAATAATAATGAAAACGCATACTTCAAAATTTGTGTTTTCCCATTTTTCTCTCTCAATTCAATCCTTTTTCCCTTTGTAATAATACATACCCACCCTTGGGAAGTCAGTGGTATGGGACAAGCAGATTTGTTGGATTATTGGATATTACTTCTATAAATACCCCTTTGCACTATTAATCTTTGAAATAACACACCCATCGCTACGATATATCCACGGATTCCTACGGCCTCCTACAGACTCGTTACGAACATTTTGCGAGTTTGAAAACTCAGGAGAATTTGTGAATAACTCGGGAAAGTGGGACAGGCCCATTAGAAGCTGACCGTGCAAGGGCAAACCCAACAGACAGCAGAGACAGACCGCTGATGGACTACTGCAGCAAATTATGACCCAACATCTTCCAAAATATTCAAGAATCTTACTACTAGTCTTGAATTTGCTAAATCTAAAACAGATGTTTTTGTTAAGCAACTGGTTTTTGGCAACACGTTATCAATGTAGACACGTGATACACATTTCACTGTTGGCTCCAAATTATCTTCCCCTCGATCTCTACCTGTACTATTATTTTGTAGCCACGCTTCTGCTTTTGCCTGGCATTTATTTTAACCTTCATTATAGTAACTTCTATGCAACTTCTATACAGTTCCAGCTTATACCCCTTGAATAAAAATAAGGTATTCCTGTTGTACATATGATGAGTGACATGAGGTAAAAGGCTACAGTGTAAATGACAAAATAGTCTCTATCAAGTATCTAGCCACCCCTCTGTCATGTTGATTATCAACAAGTGCTGAAACGTTTAGCTGGCTTTTTCAATACTTTACATTTATGGCCATTATATAACTCTCCACCATTAACTCCATCTACAATTCATGCTGCCTCAGAAAAACAATCAACATAATCAGACAGATCCCATCTTTTCCCCGCTGCAGTCCCGCAGAAGATACAAAGCCTTAAATGCACGCCACCGGGCTTCTGAATGGTCCTTCCATACTGTCTAATTCATCTCTACCCAACTGAGAATATTCTCACTTCCCCTTTGATACCTTGCCTGTATTCTCCAAGATCTATTTAAGAAAGAACTGCAAATGCTGGAAAAATCAAAGGTAGACAAAAAATGCTGTAGAAACTCAGCAGGTGCGGCAGCATCTATGGAAAGAAGGAATAGACAACGTTTCCGGTCGAGACCCTTCTTCAGACTAATGTGGGGGGAGACGGGAAAAAGAAAGGAAGAGGCGGAGACAGTAGGACTAAAAGGAAGGCTGGGGAAGGGGAGGGGGAGGATGGATAAGATGAGGGCTATCTAAAATTAGAGAAGTCAATGTTGATACTGCTGGGGTGTAGACTACCCAAGCGAAATGCCCAAGTTTGTCTCCTCACTATATTTACTGCCGGCTCCAGTTGCAAATCTGAGTTTTCTGTGCAAGGCATTAATTGATGCTGGAATTCCACTGTGGAAATTGGAAAACAAACCTCTGAGATTTTTTAGAGAAATACACAGAGGAACATAGACCAAGCGAATCATCATTACGGAAAAATTATGTTGACAGCAACTTCAACATTGTTGTGCAGAAAATTAGAGATGAAGTTGCATGCAACAAAATATGGATTTCAATAGACGAGACAACCGATGCTGTGGGGAAATATGTTGCCAATGTGGTCACCGGTACACCGGAGGCAGGTCAACCATCAAAGGAGTATTTGTTAACATTGGGAGTATTGGGGAAGTTCAACTATTGCTCAGTTGTTTACATCTTCACTTGCTGTACTTTGGCTAGAAGGTATAAAACATGAGAATGTTCTTCTGTTTGTGACAAAGTTTTATTCCCCAAAATGTTGCATTTGACATGCCATCAAGGACTTCATAGAATTGCCAAGCACATATGTAGCTTGTTTCCAAATGTCGGTCGCCTAGTTTCCAATGTCAAGAAAATCTTCTACAAAGTACCGTCACGTGTGCAGATGTTCAAGGAAATAGCACCCGAGATTCTGCTACCTCCTCAGCCCGTTTTGACTAGGTGGGGTACAAGGCTCTCTTGCTGTACTCTACTATGCTGCAAATTTTGTAAACATAAAATAAATTGTCAACTGTTTTGAAGAAGAAGAATCTGCTGCAGTCAGGATCGTCAGTGAAATCATGCAGAAAAAGTCCCTCCAACGCAATCTTGTGTTTATTGCTTCCAATTTTGCAAACTTCCTACAAGCTATCACTTCCCTTGAGAAACGTGGCGAAACATTAGTAAATAACTTGCAGGTTTTCAACAAAGTAACTGACTATATTCGTAAAGTTCCTGGAGATGTAGGTAAAGACGTACAAGGACATTGTGAGAGTGATTTTAGCTAACAAAGATCTTGAAGAAATAGAAAGCATAGCTAACGTTCTCAAAGGATCTTGTAATGCACAAGATATCGACATGAATAAAGAGTCTGTAGTTTGTTTTGGGTATGCACCAGTGACCTCAGCTGAGGTAGAAAGACATTTTTCACAACTGAAACGTATTCTGTCTGACAGACAGCATAGTTTAACACCAGATAATTTGAAAAAAATTCTAGTAGGCAGCCAGGCAACTTTGGTCATTTAATGTGGTGTTTTGTCATTTTTAACCATATTTTGATGGTGTATATTAATGCCTTTTAATGCCTATTTTTGTCAATAATGCCTTTTCATGCCTTTTTTGTAATTTTATTATGCCTTTTTGTCTGCCTATTTCAGTTTTTTAGTGCCTGAACATCCTGGCTCTAATAATAACATTTGATAGACACAAAAAGCTGGAGAGAAGGAATGGGTGACGTTTCGGGTCGAGACCCTTCTTCAGACACCATTTCATTAGACTTCAGAATTCAGACATTCAGAATAACATTTGATATTCTGTTTCCTGATATTCTGTTTCGACAAGGTCCCACATAAGAGATTAGTATGCAAACTTAAAGCACACTGTATTGGGGGTTCAGTATTGATGTGGATAGAGAACTGGCTGGCAGACGGGAAGCAAAGAATAGGAGTAAACGGGTCCTTTTCAGAATGGCAGGCAGTGATTAGTGGGGTACCGCAAGGTTCGGTGCTGGGACCCCAGCTATTTACAATATAAATGATTGGGACGCGGGAATTGATTGCAACATCTCCAAGTTTACGGATGACATGAAGCTGGAGGGCAGTGTTAGCTGTGAGGAGGATGCTAGGAGGCTGCAAGGTGACCTGGATAGGTTGGGTGAGTGGGCAAATGCATGGCAGATGCAGTATAATGTGGATAAATGTGAGGTTATCCACTTTGGTGGCAAAAACAGGAAAATAGACTATTATCTGAATGGTGGCCGATTAGGAAAAGGGGAGATGCAACGAGACCTGGGTGTCATGTACACCAGAAAGTAGGCATGCAGGTGCGGCAGGCAGTGAAGAAAGTGAATGGTATGTTAGCATTCATAGCAAATGGATTTGAGTATAGGATCAGGAAGGTTCGACTGCAGTTGTACAGGGTCTTGGTGAGACCACACCTGGAGTATTGCGTACAGTTTTGGTCTCCTAATGTGAGGAAAGACATTCTTGCCATAGAGGAAGTACAGAGAAGGTTCAGACTGATTCCTGGGATGTCAGGACTTTCATATGAAGAAAGACTGGATAGACTCGGCTTGTACTCGCTAGAATTTAGAAGATTGAGAGGGGATCTTATAGAAACTTACAAAATTCCTAAAGGGTTGGACAGGCTAGATGCAGGAAGATTGTTCCCGATGTTGGTGGGGAAGTCCAGAACAAGGGTTCACAGTTTAAGGATAAGGGGGAGGTCTTTTAGGACCGAGATGAGAAAAGCATTTTTTACACAGTGGTGAATCTGTGGAATTCTCTGCCACAGAAGGTAGTTGAGGCCAGTTCATTGGCTATATTTAGAGGGTTAGATGTGACCCTTGTGGCTAAGGGGATCGGGGTATGGAGAGAAGGCAGGTTCGGGATACTGAGTTGGATGATCAGCCATGATCATATTGAATGGTGGTGCAGGCTCGAAGGGCCGAATGGCCTACTCCTGCACCTATTTTCTATGTTTCTAACAGAAATTAGATGTCTTGGAGAGTTGTAAGTTGTATGTCAGAGGGCAACTGATCAGTATTGCTGATCAAGATTATTTTTTCAATGGGAAGCTGATGAAACAGGTTTTGGGTTAGGTTAGGGTAGCCTGGGAATACCTGAACAGCATTTTCTGGATGTACGCAAGGTACAACCATTGTGGTAGAGCGATTGAGTGGCGGGAAGGTTATCAGTCTAGTTTGGTTGCTTTGCCTTGGATGGTGGTGAGCTTGAATATTTTTGGAGTCTCACAAATCCAGGCAAATTAAGTGTTATGGGCTTATAAAGGGGAATGGACCAGAATGGTTCAGCATTTTGGTTGGACAGGTTGTGCCCAAGAGCATGTTTTCATTCTCTACAGCTCTATGACATTACTGATTTGTGTCTTGAAAGTGGTATTCACTCTAACCTGCTCTTGTACACGGTATTGAGTGACTCATCCTAATGATGATATGAATGCTATTCATAGTATTATAGTATCTGTAATGAAGAGGTCTAGGATTCAATGACCTTGTCAGTGGTGTTATTTTTAGTTTATGCATTGCTATTCTAATAAAGGCTCATATCCTACGTCAGGGAAGCTATTGTCTGTTTAGTACATTCCAGTAGTCTAAGCTAATTTTGCAGTTTGGATCAGGCTGCCGTTTAATTTAGTTTAAAAATAAACTTCATATTGATAATATCCTTGGTCAGACCTTTTTGGACTAAAAAACATACTTTTTCCTGTAATAGTTTGTATCATATTAAATTTAAGAGAATGCCAGAATGTAACTTATTTAAGATTAGGTTATCCATTGTTCATCTATTCCCTTCCTATTGTGTAGTTAGATTTGTATCCATCATTACATTCTGACTCCAGAATGTTTAATTTCTCAGTGGAAAATTCTACTAATAGATATAATAGATTTGCTAAAGTATTTTATCTTTTGATATCAGATAACTTGTTTGTTACTTATACCATCTCCATAAATTACTTGCTTCCAGTGAAACGAAGAAAGCGAAAAATAGAAGCAAGAGGAAACTGTTTTGTACAATGTATCTGTTGTGCCATTCAGTAACAACATGGTTATCTCTTATCTCAGCTCCACTTATCTCCACTCCTTTTTTGCTTGATTCTGTCAAGGTCTCATAATCTATCGATCTCTATGTCAAGTGTACTCGGTCACTGAGCCTTTGCAGTCTTCCGTGTTGGCAAATCTTTGGGATTTACTACTGTTTGGTTGAAAGCAGCTCAGTTTTGAGTGGCTCTCCACTTTTTCAAATAGAAACCTCTTGCTCTGGACACAACAATCGATCTGGTGAACTAGTGGTGCACTTCCTAAAATGCAAGTGGATCTTTGGAGTAAAGACCAAACAAACACACTATCAGAGGTTTATAACAGGAACCAGGTGCATCTATTCCAATTCTGTTGTAGGAAAGGTCAACATACCATTTGGTGTTCTAATTCCTTGCTATGGATGTAGTACTACCTGTAGAAACTGGGAATTGCAGATGTTAGTTTATACAAAAGGACACCCTGCTGGTGTAACTCAGTGGATAAGACAGTATCTCTAGAGAACATGGGTATGGGACCCTTCTTCAGATAGTACTGCCAATAATTTTGTATGAGAGTACATGTTTTTTACCTTAGTGTTGTCAATAAGAGGGAAACAAAATTAAAATATCCCAATATCTGCCTGATGTATTCCCTCAACAAACCAAACTCATCTCTAAACTCTTGGATCTAGGAGTCAGCACCCATCTCTTCCGTTTGATCCTTGACATTCTGACCCATAGATCACAATTAGTGAAAATATGTGACGGTGCCCTTCTTGATAATTCACAAGGTGTTCCACAAGGATGTATTCTCAGCCCCTTACTGTCGTCCCAGTACACTCTCAACATTGGAGCCAAATTCCGCTCTAACTCCATTTACAAGTTTCGGATTACACCATTAGCCAGATCTCTCACAATGATGAGACTGAGTGTAAGAAAGTAAAAATCACCAACGAATTATCCAGATCAACCACATTGATGCTGTTGAAGAAAGCACACCAATGCCTCTACTTCCTCAGAAGACTAAGGAAACTTGGCATGTCTTCAATGTCCCTAACAAACGTCTGATGTATTGTAGAAAACTTCCTTTTGTGATGCATCACAGCTTTGTTTGGCCACTGCTCTGCCCAAGAGTAGAACAAATTGTAGAGAGTTAGGGATCGAGCCCAGTTCATCACACAAACCAGCCTCCACCCATCGACTGCATCAGCACTTTATGCTGCCTTGGGAAAGCAGCCAACATAGTTAAGGGTTGCACAAGTCATTCCCTCTCCTCCCCAATTCCTCGAAGCAGAAGATATAAATGCTTGAAAGGACATACCATCAGATTCAGGTTCAGCTTCTTCCCCTCCTATTACATCTGGTGTAATCCCCAATCTGCCAACTCATCTTGGACTTTTTCTCTCGAACCAATGCCATGGTGTAGTAGAATTATATTCTGCACCCAGGTACATCTCTCTTTTGCTACCTGTTGTACTTGTGTGTAGTATGATTTAACTGCATTGCCTGCAGACAAAGCGTTTCATTGTATCTAGATACATGTGATATTAACCAATATCAATTCACATCCTAATAGGCAGAACAATAATCTGAATTTTGCAAAGTATTATAATGGACTAGCTAAATTTATACAGGAAGAAAAGTGGGGGAAACTCTCTGGGAAGAAAATTGTAAACCCAGACCTCTTTTAGTATAGAAACATAGAAAATATGTGCAGGAGGAAGCCATTCGGCCCTTTGAGCCAGCACCGCCATTCATTGTGATCATGGCTGATCGTCCCCAATCAATAACCCGTGCCTGCCTTCTCCCCATATCTCTTGATTCCACTAGCCCCTAGAGCTCTATCTAACTCTCTTAAATCCATCCAGTGATTTGGCCTCCATTGCCCTCTGTGGCAGGGAATTCCACAAATTCACAACTCTCTGGGTGAAAACCTTTTTTCTCACCTCAGTCTTAAATGGCCTCCCCTTTATTCTAAGGCTGTGGCCCCTGGTTCTGGACTCGCCCACCATTGGGAACATTTTCCTGCATCTAGCTTGTCCAGTCTTTTTATAATTTTATAAGTTTCTATAACATCCCTCCTCATCCTTCTAAACTCCAGTGAATACAAGCCTAGTCTTTTCAATCTGTCCTCCTATGACAGTCCCACATTCCAGGGATCAATCTCGTGAACCTACGATGCACTGCCTCAATCACAAGGATGTCCTTCCTCAAATTAGGAGACCAAAACTGTACACAATACTCCAGATGTGGTCTTACCAGAGCCCTATACAACTGCAGAAGAACCTCTTTACTCCTTTACTGAGACCCTCTTGTTATGAAGGCCAACATTCCATTAGCTTTCTTCACTGCCCGCTGTAGCTGCACACCAACTTTCAGTGGCTGGTGTACAAGGACACCCAGGTCTCTCTGTACCTCCCCCTCACCTAACCTAACCCCATTGAGATAATAATCTGCCCCCTTCTTTTTGCCGCCGAAGTGGATAACCTCACATCTATCTATTATACTGCATCTGCCACTCACTCAACCTGTCCAGGTCGCCCTGCAACCTCCTAACATCCTCTGCACAGTTCATACTGCCACCAAGCTTTGTGTCATCCGCAAACTTGCTAGTGTTGCTCCTAATTCCCTCTTCCAAATAATTAATATATATGGTAAATAGTTGCGGCCCCAACACCGATCCTTGCGACACACCACTCGCCACTGCCTGCCATTCTGAAAAGGACCCATTCACTCCTACTCTTTGCTTCCTGTCTGCCAACCAATTTTCTATCCACGTCAACACCCTACCCCCAATACCATGTGCTCTAATTTTAGTCACCAGTCTCCCGTGTGGGACCTTATCAAAGGCTTTCTGAAAGTCTCGATAAGGCAACCTTCTGGCAACCATGCTTCACCCCTTACCTGGTCCACCTCTCATCTCCTGGCTCTTTATCTTCCCTTGCTACCCATTCTTGATGCCGTGATTTGACCCAAAATGTCGACAGTTTCCCCCCCCCCACCCCACTTCACAGATGCTGCTCAACTTACTGAGTTTCTCCAGTTTTCTGTTTGCATCTGATATTCATTACTTTTGTTGCCTAATAAATACATTGCCTGTCATTTTGGCTAATATGGTATTGAGCTGATTCTTATTTGTGATGCTGAAGCTTTTAAATTTCAATCTAAATTGCATGTTTACATTTTTGTAGTTCAGTCCAACATGTGCCAAAATTATGTGGCTGGTAAAGCAATAATTTCTGGATAATCAAGTTTAACGGCTTATGGCATTTAATAATTGATATAATGGTTTGCGGTCAAAATTTAAAACCCCGTAAATGCAAATTCAGCCTTCAAACCAAGACTGTAGGAGGTCAATGTATTTAGATTTTTGAAATTGTCATAATCAAAATTGTGGTGAACAAGATTAAGCATATTGTTGTTGTGAGTAGAATGATCACTTGCAATTGTGTGCCAGAGAATAATCAGTTCTTTGGGTGGAAAAAAAAACAAACTGCTGTATTGCTCTCTTATTTCAAATCTGTTGTAAATTCAGAAGTATATCGAGAGCAGATTACTAAAATTAATTTGGCAGTAAACTTCATGGCAGATAAGTGCAGTAAAATGGAGCACAGGGAAGAGATCGGGAGCCTTGTGCCATGGTATTAGTACACCCACCCAGCCCTTAATGTTATCAAGATGAAAGTTAGTTATCCACAGAAGGAAGCGGTCGGGTGGTGAATACAACACTGTCATCGTCAATGGAGCTACTGTAGCAATGGTTACAGCTTCCAAGTTCCTAGGCATCCATATAACCAGCAATCTAACCCTGTCATTTCACACTGTAGTATACAAGAATGGACATCAGCCTATTTATCCTCTTGAGCATCTAAGAAGATTCGCCGTCCACAAAGATTTTCTCAATCTTTTACAGATGTGCCACAGAAAGTATCCTGACTGAATGCAACAGTCTGGTATGGCAACACTTTTACTCTTGACTGCCTAAACCTGCGGTGAACACAGTCTTGCCCATCACAGGCTAGTCACTTTCTTTCATCCAATCCATCGTCACAGTGAGTTGCATCAGAAAAGGTGCAAGTACTGTCATGGATACTCTGATACCTTAGACATTCCCTCTTCTTTCTTCTGTTTTCTGGGCAAAGATGCCAAAGCTTGACAGCTTAGGCGTCTACACTAAGAACAGCTTCTTCCCCACTTCTATCTGACTCCTGAACCAATCATCTTTCACACCTCATTCGTATAGTTGCTGCACCTACTCTTACACTTAACTCTACCTCTTTTGGTTATTCCGTATTGCATTTAATTTATTTTCCATTACTTAAGATTACAGTGCAACCAGTGTGCCTTTCTATTTTTGACTGTTTATGTTCTTGACCTTTTTTGGGTCTGCATTACCCAGGCAAATAAACATTTTTTTTTAAACTTTGACTTTTGGTAGAAAGTTTCAGGGGCATCTGTGCAGGATTATCCAGTTTTTGACCTGCTGTTGAATACTCCATATTTGTGTGGCTGGTTCAGAGGAGCTTCTTGAAGTGCCTTTTCCTCAATGCCAGTTGACGTACCAAGGTCCTTAGTGTAATATTTGAAGAAATACAATCTTAATGTTATGCTTGGTTGCTTTGACATCTCCTCTGGAATGGCTATTGTGCCCATGTTTGGTGCAAGGTTTGGAAAACTTCCATGTTTGGAACCAGAAATGGCAGAAGTCAAACTGGATGTCTGAGCAGTTTATAGGAATGTAATGGTCTCTTGACGGCACTGTTGACAACATCGGTCATCACTTTGCTACTAAATGCCGTTGAATGTGACACCTCCAGGGGACGATTTGAGACTGAACATGTGTATTTTTAGTGTCAAGTTTCCTTGTTCTTCCTTTGTCTGCATGGATTTTCTCAAGGTGCTCCTGTTAACTTGATAATGTAAATTGTTCCTTCATATTGGTTAGGTGGCAAAGGAATCAAAATGGGGAAATTTGATGAGCCCGTGTTGGAATAAATTACAAAGCTGCAGGAAAATAAGAGTAAAATAGCTGCAGACTAAACGAGCTGAATGTGTAATATGTATGAACATCAAGTAATAGTCTGTTTTGGGAAGTTTTGGACAACAGATGGAATTGAGTATTTTGGGAAATGTTTCTATTTCAATTCTTAGCTAAGTTTTCTAGAGCAAAATTGTGTCTACTTAAGCTTCAAACGAGATTTGACGCACAGATCACTTTCTTTTTAATTTTGTTAAAACAGATTATGTTGCCTATCTTGCTTATGGAACTAAGTTTCTTGGTGTTCTTGGAGGACACTACAGAACATTTCTAGTTGTGATACCTCTTTTAGGGAAGTAAAAGTGAAATAACAATTTAATAACATTACATAAACGTGCAATATCTAATTAAACTGCTATTTGCTGGGTGTCAATAGCTTATGCTGCCCTAGAGTGTGAGATGTAGTTTATTAATGAAGGCTGGGGTGCAGGTAACATGTCATTATGGTAAAGCAAATCATGACGTTTAAACTGTAAAGTAGACTGTACATTTTTGAAGTAGGTTTAAATCCATTAACTGCAAAAATATGGTTCTTCCTTGCCTCCCAAAGGTCGGAAAAGTGCCTAATGTTAATTTAGTTTTGTTCCATCTTATGGAAGGTTTCATTCACACTTAGGCAAATAATATGGATGCTGTAAATTGTAACTAAAACTGCTGGAGATGTTTACTAAGCTAGGAAACGACTGTGGAGAGTGAATTAATTTTCATCAGAACTAAAAGTCAAATGTAAATGGATTTTGAGACTGTGTAGTTACTTCTTGGAACTGTGTTGCCTTTGTCATTGCTTGCATTACTCATATGGAGTGCACCAAAAGTAATACATTTATTGGAATATCTTGTCAGTGCGACAAATATATTGAGTTGTGTGTGTGACTTTTGTTTAAAATTAGCAAATAAGTAAACGGCAATTAAATTTGATAGTAGTTTGAATGTTTTGACAATGTTTGAAAGCAGATCAAATTTTTTTTAACTGCTGTCAGAACTTAATGAGGTAGTCCTATTTCTTGTCCCCCCAGTTGTGTTATGCATACCACATTGTACATAAACACTAGTAACGGTATTGGAGCTGCTAATTATAACAAGGTCAACACTGGCAATTTAATGATATTTGTGAGGAACATAAATAACTTGGGTATTTATGTAGAACTATGGGACTATTGCGGTATTGCCTAGAAATATAAATATTAAAATTACTAATTATTATGGACTTGTAGTGTAAGTATAATGGAACATTTAATAGATATTGGCTGCTCAGCCTCTATGACAATTATTTAATCACTTGAATCAATCTAGTCGATCTGCATTGCATTGATTGCATGGCATTGTGTAGTCATTTAGAATGGGAAAGAAAGACTAAACAAACCTCTTGCCATAGCTGTGTAAGAACTTCGCAGGACTTTCTTTTGTACTACATTCTCTTTGTAATGGAGGCCAGTAATGTTTGTCTTAATTGCATAAAGAAACTGTTTACATTGTGTATGTCATGAATCAGTACTCATGGGTTCTGCCTGACCCTCCGAGTTGCTCCAGCACTTCTACAATAATTTAATAACATTACATAAACCTGCAATATCTAATTAAACTGCTATTTGCTGGGTGTCAATAGCTTGTGCTGCCCTAGAGTGTGAGATGTAGCTTATAACCATATAACCATATAACCATATAACAATTACAGCACGGAAACAGGCCATCTCGGCCCTACAAGTCCATGCCGAACAAATTTTGTTAAGGGGAAATTTTGTTCCCCTTAGTCCCACCTGCCTGCACTCGTACCATAACCCTCCATTCCCTTCTCATCCATATGCCTATCCAATTTAAATATAAATAACTTATTCACTTATTAATGAAGGCTGGGGTGCAGGTAACATGTCATTACGGTAAAGCAAATCATGACGTTTAAACTGTAAAGTAGACTGTACTCTTTGGCCATAGGAGGTCAATATGCTCCTATAATTTCATTTTGCAGCCATAAAATGTACTCCCATAAAATCTTTTTGAGTTTCAACAGATATAGAAACTGAAAACTAACAACTTACAATTGGCTGAATGAGTTTCAGAGATTTGTTTTTTGGCTGTTCAACTGTCAGAAGCATGAAGATTGATATTAATGTGTCGGACAAAATAAAATAAATACATATGCAAGAAGCAGCAGATGCTAGAAGGGTGAAATAAAAGGAGCAAATGCAAAAACAAAAACTCGGCAGATAAGGTGGTTTTGGGGAGAAATCTTTCTGATCAAATAATATCTGATCCGTTTAGTTTTTTAGCACTTTGTTTATATTTTAAGATGTGTCTGAAAGCTAGAAAAAGTAATTGTGATTTTTAAGTTTGTTCTGTTATAGAAATAACTCGTAATGACCTAGTTCATTGAAATCTGTGTAGTATATTTGATTTTTTGTTTTAGGTTAGGTAAATAATATTTTGCATATCCTCAAGTTCAAATTGCAATGTTGCAGTTGTCCACAAGAACAATGGGCACAAGTATTTTACATTCTGCTCAGCCTTTTCAATGTTCCAGCTAAGTTTTGAGTGCTCAGGGTTTCAAACTGAAACATTAATTTGCATCCCTCTCCAGATTTCATGTCTAGGCTCGTTTGCAGTGTGTAAGGGAGTTGGTGTTGAATATGCCATTAAATCTCAATTACTTCAAGGTAGTTAAAGTAGTGTTTACCTTTAAATGTTCTGCTAACTTGATCAGTGAGAGATACATAGGTCAAGTCAAGTTTATTGTCATAAACACAAATGTGATATGGTACATGTACAATGAGAATCTTGCTTGCTGCAGTATCAAAAGCCCATAGACTTGACAATACATACAAACATAAATTATACATAAATTATGCTCTTTCCATGAGACAAATAAATTAAGAGGGGAAAAAACAAACAATTAGAAAACAAGTCCATGGTGTGCAAGAGGTAGTTTGTAGAATTCCGTTGTTGATTTACGGTTTGAGATTTTGAGGTTGATTCAAGAATTTAGACACAAAGTACAGACGTTGGAATCTTGCATGTGACACCAAGTGCTGGAGCAACTTAGCAGGTCAGGCAGCATCTCTGGAGGCCGTTCCTTGTGTCTACAGCAGCTTGGAGAAGGGTCCAGATCCAAGACATTGCGTATCCATGTCCTTCAGTGATGCTACCTGACCCGCTTAGTTTCTCCAGTACCTTGTACTGTGGCTCAAGAGCATGGTTGTTGTAGGAAAGTAGGACACAATGCTGGAGTAACTCAGCGGGTGAAGCAGCATCTCTGGAGAAAAGGAATGGGTGACGTTTTGTGCCAAGAATCTTCTTGTAGGAAAGTAGCCTTTGCTGAACCTGGCGGTATGAGATTTCAGGCATCTATACCTCCAGCTTCATGGTAGCAGTGAGAAGAATGTGGTGATCCATGACATGAGATGCCACATTCTTGAGGCAGCCCCTTGTGTAGATGCTTTCAATGTATTTTTGCAGAAAAGTATTTGTACATTCAGTGAGTATAATATTGAGCAGGGAATTTTGCTAAATTCACAAATATTGCCAATTTATAAGGAATTGTGTATAACAGTTTCTTCAGCTGTGCAATGCACCAAACATACTTGTTTTAAAGAACTGGCACCACTGATAACGTTCTAGCTTGGAGTTACTGCAGATGCCTTTATTGTGTTTGAAGTTTGTTAACTTTTTTCTTAGTAAGTTTGTGTCTCCGAGCCATGTGTGGTTATATTGCTGGAATGTATTTCTTAAATACCATCCTTAAAAATAGTTCAGTTGATTCTATTGCCTTGGATGCATTAATGGAGACCTGCCCTGTTTTCTGTTCAAGCATTCCATTGCCCGAGAGGTGAATACAATTTGGTTGCAATTATAAGCGAGTGAACAAATTATCTCTTGTGACAGCTCACAAAGAGTAACTGACTCCACGATGAATGCAAAGGAACTCGTGTACAATGACTTCACTCTGTTTGTTTCCACTTGTTGCCAGGAGTTCAGTGATAGATATTTTCCTGAATGTTAAGCAGGATGTTGACCTTAATACGATTTCATTTATATTTAAGAAAACTTGTATTTAAACCTGTGTTTTTAATGTATATGTTACAATGTTGTTCTGATGCAGTCTGCTGGAATGCTCTTCGTCAACCACCGCTTTTAATAATCTGCATTCGAAAAGCGGTGGTTGACATGGAGATAATTCTCAAACTGTTGCATAAGATTGTATGTTTTAATTGTTCTTTTTAAATTACCTGGTATGATGCATTGAATTAGTTTTTAAACTGTATTACAATGAAAATTTTAATTTTTAATTGTTAGATTTTGGATAATTATACTTCTGGAATATTAAGAATTCTTTTGACTAATTTTGAAATATTAAGTAGCACGTAAGTTGAGAAAGCAAATTGCTGCAGATGGTGGAATTTGTTTAGGAGCAAAGTGGGTAATGCCTCTGTCGCCTAGTTTCTTTTCCCCCTCCTCCACCATCAACTTGCTGATCACTTACCTCCATCCTCTCCAGGCCCCGTATTATTCCCCCACCCTTGTTTCTACCCACCCACCATCCCTTCAACTGGTACTACGTCTCATTCGCCCTCCTTATCAGATTCCACCATTCACAGCCATTTGTTTTCTCCACATCACCTGAACATTTGACTATCTCTGAAGAAGGGTTTCGGCCCGAAACGTTGCCTATTTCCTTCGCTCCATAGATGCTGCTGCACCCGCTGAGTTTCTCCAGCACTTTTGTCTACCTTTGACCATCTCCACATGTCACCACTGCTTTGGGATATCTCCATCCAGTTCTCTCTCCACATGACTTATCTACTTATCAGCAACTCCATCCCTGGATTCTCCCTGTCATTTGCCAGCTCACTCACTGCCCACCTCATCTCTTTAGTACTGTCCAGCTGGTTTCCCTCTACTTCTTGTAGGGTCCAGACCCATGATGTCATCTGTCTATTCTCCCCCCACAGGTGGTGCCTGTCTCAGAGTTCCTCCAGCTGTTTGTTTTTGTTTTGCACACTTGAGAATTTTTCTGTAACAATGGGCATGTCAGATCTATTCTGCTGACACCATTACCATGTGTTTGTGGTCACGGTTATATTTGTAAGATTCACTTTACGAGTATTGACTTCAGACTGTCAGCACCTCACTGACTTCCTCTGACAGGACACAGAGTAAATCTGGAAGGCATCAGAATTTTTTATTGATGTAATGGGGGATTAACAATATTAAATCTAATAGGCATCATAAAAAGTCACCTTCAGTTCAAACTAAAAGCTATGAAACAAAGTTTTAAGACAATGTACAGAAATTGACGGTTATTTAAATAGCTGTGGCATTCTTGGGGAAAATTACGTTTTTGGTTTTGCAAAGATTGCAGAAATGTATGTATTTTAAAGCAAATTATTTGTTGGGCATTGCAGAATGATTTGTCTAGTCCTTGTAAATGTACTTTGATTTAAGGAACATGTAATGCACTGCAAAAGCTGCAATGCCAAATTGACTGCTTCCTTGCTCTCTTAGACGCTTGCCTCAGCTACTGCAGGCCGAGGGTCATGTAGTCTCTGCGCGAATGCCTTCACTCAGATCATTGTAGTGGTATTTCCAACTATTTTTCAAAGTCACAACTACTCCCATAGAAAGGGGATTTCATTTCCATTTTCTCTACAATAATCTGTTGTAGCTGCTGATCTGTTCCCCACTCCTCATCACTCTCACTTCATGATCACCGCTAACCCCCCCCCCCCCCCCCCCCCCCCCCACACACACCCCTCCTTGTTGCTTCTGCAACTCTGACCCCTGATTTGTAGTTAATGCTGTGCTTCTGGTCTGAAACTGTGCATTATCATCTGGATGTATTATATATATCTCCTGTGCCAGCAGATTGCCTGAATTTCCTCAAGATTTGGTGTAAAGATGTGCTGCTCCTGAAGAACCCTCTGGGATTGAAACTATATAGAAACTTAGATTCTCTTTTTTAAACTGCACAGTGTACATTTTTTAAGAAAAGCATGCTCTATTACACTTAATGACCTGATCATTGATGAGTAATCTTTGTTATGCTGCTGTTCAGAACAATTGAAAACCAAAACCAATCTGTTTAGTTGTTAAAGTGGCAATATAATTTGACTTCTGGAAAGTGACTCGATTTCGATAGTTATTCTACCCATTGCGCGTGGCAGTAGAGAATGTAAAGCTGTTTGTGTTAATCCCACATACTAGTTTTCAGATTTGTAACTTTGTTAACGGTGACACGTTAAGGGCTTTAGATAGTTTCTACCTTGATCAGTTCAGCCATTCAGAATGTGAGTCGCAGACTACAAATATTTTTTCCCCCTGTTCCATTTATTGTTCCATTTACATCATAATGTATGCTTCCAAGTAATTCACCTCTGCTTACTCTGTTCCAATCTCATTTCTAGTAATGATGTGGTTTATGAGATACATTTTAAATTTTATAAACATTTTTCCCACAATTTAAATATCGAAAAAGTTCAATAGTTGCAAAATTAGCGTAATAAAAACTCTTTAATAAATTCAGGTAAATTATAAAATTGTTAATGGATCTATAAATGTAAAAAAAAAGGATTGTTTCAATAATAATGCCAATGTGCATGATAATGTTTTCTCGGGTGTGCTACAGTAGATATGTTTTTGTATATTGAACTTGCTGTAATTCTTAAATTGGCTAAAACATAGCTACAATGGAGACTCTGCATGGTCAGGAGATTGAACTTTTAGTCTAACTGCTTGGTGAATAATTACGTAGAGCTAATAGCTGGAAGTATGTTGTACTTAGACTTTTGTTTAAAAATATCTTAATGCTGTCAGCTGGCTTTACATTTTTCCTAGCTATATTGGTAGCATGAATCACTTCATTTACGTGTCTTTCTATTAATTATTTAAATTCTAGTTATGCTGTTGGGTCCAGAATTTCAAGTGGTTGTGATGTTGAATCTGTCAGCTGTTGTTGCTGTCATCATCATGTGGAACTGGTTGAAACTTCAAGCATTCAAAATGTGAACATTTGAAATTGCTGTCAGTGAAATTCTTGCACGAGCTGGGTTTAGCTGACAATTATCGAATCATTCAAATGGGTTCTTTATTCTGTCCAAAAAAGAACCACTATGTTATGCAATAGAGTTTTAACCATCATGCAGAATGTTTGTACTGCTGAGCAATCTCTGTAACTTGTGTCTCATTTCTTGAATAATTATTTGATTTTAAATATAACTAAGTTTGATATTTCAATTAATTCCTTTATTTTTTTTCCCCCTCTCATTTATAAAGTAGAACTTTTTACTTCCCAGTTTGTAGTCTGGTTCTTCAGCTAACTTTGTGGCATCAATGCCGAATGGCACTGAACCCCTTCACAAACTGCTTGTCAATAATTAACATGGGCAAAAGATAGAATCCATGCCGCAGAATTTACATCCTTGTGCAAATTAATTGAATCACAGGCTGATTTTTCTATCGTTTCTCACATGATATTTCTATGTCCACCATTTATTTTTGTATTTTTCTGAAACCCTATAAATCTCTCTGAAAACATTCTTGTGATATTTCATTTTCCAGATGTCACCTCTAGTAATTTCTGTGAAAATTGGCCTCTGAGGACTGGATGATGCTATTTTGCCTCATCCCAGTGTAGTGGAAAAAAAGTGTTGTACTGCAGCATATCAGAACACGGGGAATGGAGAAATCATACAGAAATAGGAACACATAATTCACGAAAAAGTCCAATAAGAATTCAATAAGATGAGGATGGATAAGTATCCTTCATCGATCACTCACCCAAGAGGACAGGCAGGTGTGGCCACAAAATGAAGACTACTCCAAGAAATGAGGCCTTGCTGATTTGTGATGGTAAGAAGGATTAGTTATACCGTGAAGAAAGATTTGGAGGCGACTGGAGTCTAAAAGCTCAAGCACTACGTGCTGACACCTCATTCAAGTCGGTCGTGTAGCCAGAAGATCTTTAAGAAAACTACTTCTAACCACTGTGATGAAGAAGCGGTACCAGTGGTCCTTAAATAAAAAAGATTGGACGTGTGAGGACTGGAAAAAATGTCTATTCAGTGACGAAAGCCATTATTTGGTTTCGGGCAATTGTAGCCAAAATGTTCAGAGATCGGTCAGAGCTGGTGAGAAAATGCCACTTTGACCAGTTTCATCAAACATCCTGAAAGGCTGATCTGGGGCCCTTTCTGTTGCCATGGTGTTGGCTTGTTGCACCCAATTGTTGGGATGATGAGATTGCCACAATGTATCAAAGTGTTGCAGGAAAGATTGGTGCCCGAGATGGTGAAGAATTTTCCAGATGGTTCTGTGATGTTCCAGCAAGACTTTGCACTGTGCCACAAATCAAAAATGGTAACCCAATTTTTCCAGTCGTAGGCTATAAGTGTCTTGGTTTGGCCTGGAAACTGGCCGGACCTGAATATGATTGAGAATTTGTAGTCAATTGTTGAGGAGAGACTGAAAGGAAAGGACTGTACCACCAGACAGAAGCTCATTGAGGCCATAATTCAATTGTGATACAGAGATTAAAAAATCCTTTAAGAGTCAGAATCAGGCCAGTTCCGTGCTGAAATGTGTCAGACTTGATTGAGAACTGTGATGGATATATAATGTACTAAAGAACATAATGGTTAGATGATAATGAATAAAAGATTGCCTTGCCACATGTATGTTGACTTGTTATATGTGAGTATATGCTTGATTCAATTAATTTGCAAAAAGATGTACTTGTTAAAGCGACCAAGTTTCTTTAAGGTCAGTAGTAAGTGCCATCCCTTCACTGCCTCTTAAATAAAATTAGGCCATTTTAACACTGCCATTTTGCAACATAAGCACAACATAATTGCAGCAAATAAAAATGCGTAATGCTTTCCTAGTTTAGATCTGTTGTTCAATTGTATAAACGTTTGCCTCCACCATTAGCCGTCATGTTGCAACTAATGAGCAGATATCAGATTTTTTTGGATGTGGTACTAACTTCCTTTCTCTATTGCACTGTAGTGCTGCTTACAGTTTGTCTGTGTGTTGGGCTGCACAACCGTTCTTGTGTCATTTTGCTGTTACGGTGGTGATTTATAGAATGCAAATCCAGACATCAGTTGCACAAGTAATAACATGTTTATCTTTCAAATAGTACTAATGAGAAGTGATCCGTGTTATGATTTCTGAACTAAAAATATTTGCATGGTGTATCAGATGAAAGTTGACAAAACAAAAAATCCGGAGTTACCATCTCAGTAGACAAGGTGCAAAGAAACCCCAAAAGTTTTGTTTGAGAGTAACATTACAGATCTGGGGATGAGATATTTCTAAAGCATTGTTAAAGCCTGGCAACCTCACAAGACCCCAGTGAGACCCAACTATGAATTTTAGGTTTTCTGGTTGTTTACTATATGACAAAATGGTAGGTCAGAACAAGCACGATACCAGTGAAGCTCAGCACTTCAATTCAGTTGACTTTAATGTCATATGCACAACTATGGTGATGTACAGATACGATGAAAGTCTTGCGTGGTATTGCAAGGGATGGTCGGTCCGTAGTGTTCTGTTCCAACGTAGGTTTTGTTTTGTGCAGGTCTGTTCAGGAGTTTCATAGTTGTATAAATGTGGCTGTTCCTGAACCTGGCAGTATAAGCGAGTTCGGTACTCTGACAGCGCATGCCCAGGTCATAGATTACTTGCTATAAACGGTCTTGGCAACTGTGGTGCTGTGTTGTGTGCAGGCTTGCGTTTCGTCCGTGGTCGGGGTCGGGCCTGGCTCTCCGGCGCTGCGGGTGCTGTTGAGTCGCTGCTGGACCGATCCCGACCCCTCCCGTCCCTGTCCAGTGGTGGTCCCGGATTTGCAGCCGGCGCAGAGAGAGGTGCTGGCTCTGCTCCAGCTCCCGGGTGGGCTGTTCCCCGGCGGGCCGGTGGCCGTCGGCTGCACCTCTTGCCTTTTCCAGTGGCTGTTGAGAACTTACATTCTCTCAATGGGAAGGATGCCACAGCCCCTTGCCCACTCCAGTCTTTCACACCAGGGCACAACTACCCCCATAAACCCGGAGGGGAGGGTAACACCCTATGGGAGACGGCATTCAGCCACAGCTTGGGAGAGGTAACACCCTGATTCACTTCTCTTCTCCACCTCCACCCCCCTCCCCTCAATCCAACACCGAGATCCTGCTGAAGATGGGCAGCGGCCGGCCCTGCACGAAGACGGGTGACTCGGAGCAGCTGCTGCTGGAGACGTCCTGGTGGAGAGAGAGTCTGCGGACGGGCTCCTGCCGGCCATGGACAGGCCGGGCACCCGCTTGTGCTGTTGGTGATGGTGGTGCTGGCGGCAGCAGCAACCTCCTCCCCCTCCCCCTCCCCCTTGCCCAGCCCCAAGCCCAGAGTCCGGGACCGCTCCAACTCCAAGTCGGGGCTGAAAGCCGTCGGCAGCGCGGCCCAGTCGAGCACCGGGCTGGCGCTCTAGCGCAGGCGAGGCCAGGGCCCTCGCTCCTCCTCGGGGTTATGGATGAAATGGCAGCAGGTTCCATAGGGGCAGAAGCCGGTGGTGTGGAAGGTGCGGCACGGCTCTGTCTTGTACTTGGGGTGGCGGCTGAGGAAGCGCAGCTCGTCCAGGTCATGGGCGAACTGGCACTTGTTGCCCTGGTGGCCCATCTCAGAGCGGGTTCCTTTGGAGTTGGAGCGGGGTTGGGCTGGAGTTTGCGCTTCTTCTCCTTGCTGGCTGTGGATGAGACGTGGGTCTGCAGCTGCCGAGAATGCCTCTCTGCAGGTCCAGTCTTCCTCCCTCCCCAGGTCTCCCACTCGCATCTGTCCTCTCTATCTCGCTATTACACCCCACTCTCCCGCTACCTGGCACCCCTGTTCCTCAGATTATATAATTTTACACAATTCATGAATAAATATAAGAATTTGAGTCGGCCATGACAAATACAAGCTTAAAAGACAAAAAAATCAGACTCAAACTATACTCACTGTATCTACAGCACTTCGTTTGGTTTTTCTTGATCGTATTTGATCTTTGACAAATCCCATAATTCCTTGCGTTTTGCAGAATATCGAACTCACTTATTGGACTTCAGCTTCTGTACCTCCTGCCTGACAGCGGCAACGAGAAGAGGGCCTTATCTGGATGGTGGAGATCCTTGATAGATGCAGTATCTTTGAAGCAGCACCGTGTAGATACTTTTGATGGTGGGGAGGGTGAAGGGCCTGTACCACAATTTTTTTTCGGCGACTACCGACATCATTGACTGACGAATCTGGTCACCGAAAAAGTTTTGGCGTGATGACGTATTGACGCACGATGTTTCCTCAAGTGTTGCAACATTTTTTTTGTCGCCGCTGGATTTTGAAATGTTCAAAATCTTTCGGCGACCCTGATATATCAGTCAATGACGCTGGCAGTCGGCAAGTGGGACAGGCCCTTGAGGATGCAACTCCATTATTGTGCAGCCTTTTGTGTTTCTGAGTGTTGGGATTGCAGTACCAGACATTGATGTAACCAGACAGGATACATTTATCATGTGAATCTCTAGAGGCTTGTTGGCATACTTAGTGACATGCCAAATTTCTTTGACTTTCAAAGAAAGTGGAAGCATCTTCGTGATTATATTTACGGAAGTCAAAATGAAATCTGAGGAAGGGTCCATTCCCAGAATTTCACCTGTCCATTCCCTCCCCAAATCCTGCCTGAGCCCCTCCAGCATTGTTTTATACAAATATTTGGTCTGCGATTAATTTTGGATTTGTCCTTTTTGGCTCCAAATTTAATTTTATAAACCTAAAATTAATTTTGGTTGGCAGAAAGCAATGCGTGTCAAACAGTTTGGATTTGGAGATGTTTTTGCTTGTGCGAAGTTGTAGGCCTGCTTGCTGTTGATGTATAACAATTGCATAGGTTCTCTGATTACTTTAAACTCAGTACCCCCACCTCATAGCTAGCCCAATGCTACTGAAGACACCAAAGATCAAATCTTGTTCAAATTAAAAAGTATACACTGGCACATGCAAATTCGCTTAATTATTCATATTTTTTTGATGATTTTGTTATATGCAGTTGCATATACGACAGAATCAGTATTTTGAGTCATCAAATTAATTTAAAGCGACCTGAGATTGCAAATGATATTTTCTGCATATTAAAATGAATTTGATCTTGAGGAGGTTATTCGTGTATGAATTACATAATATCCTGTAACTAAATTAGTATGTTACATGATTAAAATCGCCAGTCCTCCTCAAACTGAATGCTGTTTATGCATTTAAAATACTCCTGTCAAAGTATATATTTTAATATGATTTGATATTATTCAAGCTGCTGTCTTGAAAACACAGAATCGTGTGTGCCAATAGTGTTACTTTATCAATCAATCAATCAATCAGATTTATTCATCACATACACAATAAAGTGCAGTGAAATGAACTTGCCAGCAGTGGTACAATCAAAAAGAACACACAATACACAATACAAATTTAACACAAACATCCACCACAGCATTCTTCACTGTGGTGGAAGGCACAAAGTACAGTCAGTCCTCCATTGTTTCTCCGTGGTCGGGGCCAGATGTACAGGTCCTCTCGTCTGGCAGGTAAAGGGCCTGTCCCACTTGGCCGTCATTTGCGCCTCATTTACGCATCATATGTAAAATAGGTCAACGCGTCATGACGCGCAAATCACGCGTCATCATGCGTCAGCACAGCCGTCTGGTGCTCGTGACGTCAATAGAATACCCTGCTTCCCTATTCTGCTTCATGACCATCATGGAAGAACTACAGATTTTATTGCTACAGCAACAACAGAGACGTCTGTTCGCAGCAGCCCTCATACTTACAGATCAGCCAGGCAGGAGTACAAGTAAAGCTAGCAAGAAACCCAGGAAGAGGTCTGTGTGGACGAGGTTAGAGGTTACATGACTCGTAAAGGCGGACCGACTGCCTATGGGCGGCGCATGGCATTGCATGTTTACGGACGCTGACGTACAGTGACGTAACCATGCGTCACCACGCGATACAGTGTGCGACGCTAATGATTCAGCGTGCGTAGCCAATGCGTCAGCGTGCGTATGCGATACGCCACGCAGGTGGCGGGTGAGGTTTTTATCGTTACACTATGAAATCGTGGAGCGCCGCGCGCCACTGCATGCGATTCCACGCCTCACCATGCGCAATGCATGCATCACCCACATGCACCCTATGCCTCACGATACGTCGACCTATTTTACATATGACGCATAAATGAGGCACAAATGACGACCAAGTGGGACAGGCCCTTAATAAGTCCTGAATCGGTGCTTTTTTGTCTACTCCCATTCATCCCGTACTGATCCCCCCCATTCAACACCACTGATATCTCCCCTCACAATTTTACATACTCCAACCAACACGTACTAATTCACCTGCCTCAATCCATCCATTCCGCACCAATTGCCTTCTCAAACCCCCCACCGCCATCTATCCACCCCGCACTGAGTCACACACCCCCTGACCCTATTGTGCTTCATGGTCTTCAGAGCGAACATTGACTATGTTTGATAACAGAATGCAATCACATGTGTTTTAATTCCCAATGTTATTATTTGTTTTGACACCTTTAAACATATTACCAAAAGAACATTTGCTGCAGTTATGTCCTTTTGACATCTCTTGTCAGTTAGTGTAATGTTTAACCTGTCAGATGGGTATAGTCGGTTTTAACAGCTATTATCATAAAATGCCTTTAGAAATTTCCTTGCAACCTGTATATTTTGTTATGGATAAATTATGTGGGAAGCCAAAGTGTTTCTGTGCCAATAGCAATAACGACCCATGCTATGGCCATGTCATGGTAATTTTCGGTCCTCTAGAGAAAACATGCTTGCATCAATTGCAATGTGTAAAAAGAGTTGAGATATTGTATTATAATTTTGCTGCATGTCATTGCGGTATATATAATGTCTTGATTGGTGAATATGTTTAGTTTGTGACTTTATTTGAAGCAGAAATAATATGTGAATGTAGACAAAAGTGCTGGAGAAACTCAGCGGATGCGGCAGCATCTATGGAGCGAAGGAAATGGGCAACGTTCTTCAGACTGATGGGTTTCGGCTTGAAACGTTGCCTATTTCTCTCGCTCCATAGATGCTGCTGCACCTGCTGAGTTTCTCCAGCACTTTTGTCTACCTTCGATTTTCCAGCATCTGCAGTTCCTTCTTAAACATAATATGTGAATGCTTCATTGAGCATAATTCCAACTGGTAACTACGCACTTCGTCTAATCACACGCTTCATGCAAACCGTCTTAAATGACCACCTAAACTGTCATTTGGCAACCTAAAAAGCTGTCAAGGTTGCCCGGCTGGCAACAGGGAAAAAAAGATAAGCGAGAGCCCTGCATTGTTTCTAAATTCTATTTAAGGGGGTCCTTTTAATGTAGCAAATCATCCAGAGGCATTTCTCTGATGGCCCATTATAGAAGTTGGTTTAAATAGTACAAAGGAGAGGTTTTAAGGAAGCTTTTGATGATGGGAATCTTGATGTTTTTAGTGAAGATAAGCTGGACTAATTGGTAATAAATTGGTAATGATATTCATTTTTTTTTTCTTCCTTGAAATGATTTAATAAAATTGTATCTCGGGTAATGATGTGAAATATCTCTTTAAGGGCCTCACCTGTGGATTTTAATTTTCTCCGTGCATTTATTTAATTTCTTGTTGCGGATCTTAACATTAATTAGCTGACAGGTTTAAGTATTAGCTGTAAAATTAAAGTTCAGAAGATGTACCCTCATCACTCAAATTTTTATAAAACCAGGATTTAAAAATCATTATGGATAATCTATAACAGATTTGTCCTATTGGATTGGTGTTTATTATAACAGTGCAAAATCACAATGCAATATCAAATAAACAACTTTTCTAAATGATCTCTTCATTCATGTAAAATATTAAGTGTAAGGTTTTATCTGCTTGAGATAAATGTGAAATTGCTCAAAACCGTTTGATGGCATACCGTGGTTATTTCGTTTGTGTAATATCCATCTGATTTGTTGTTGTTACTCATAGTGTGATAAAGTGTGGAAACAGGCCCTTCGGCCCAACATGCGCACGCCGACTAACATGTCCCAACTACACGTCCCACCTGCCCGTATTTAGTCCACATCCCTCCAAACCTGCCCTATCCATGTACCGTCTAACTGCTCCTTAAATGTTGGGATAGTCCCTGCCTCAAATACCGTGTCTGGCAGCTTGCTCCAGACACCCACCACCCTTTTTGTGAAAAAGTTACCCCTTAGATTCCTATTAAATTTTTTCCCCTCATCTTAAACCTATGTCATCTGGTCCTCGAGGTCCTTGGCTCTCCCAATCTTTCTTAGAACGTAGTATTTCACCTCAGTCAAAATTTTGTGTATTGTTGTTAAATTATTTTGACTAGGTGAAGAAGTCATCGTGCCTTGTGCATGTCACTGTGATCTCATGAAGGAGGTTGGAGTGGAGGGTGTTCATCAAAACTATTCCTGCCCACAAAAATGATTCTGAAGAGCCCCAACCCAAAATGTCACCTCTCAATGTTCTCCAGTACTTTGTCTTTTTTTTTTGTAAACCAGCATCTGCAGTTTCCTGTTTCTACATTTGGACTCTCTGGTTTAATCATTTGTACAATTCATCCCAAGCAATGATTGTCCTAGAAATTTAATGCATTCTGAATGTTTGTTTTAAATCGGTTAAGCTTAAAAAATATTAAAGCTAAAAGTTTCAATTTGTGAAACATTTGTTTTATTTACTCAAGTGTTTACTCTAGCAAAGTTGGAAGAAATTTACGCAATTAAAATTTGCAGTTCATCAAAGCAGCTCTAATAATGTTGCCTCTTGGTTTATTAAAAAAATCCCTTGAAGATTGCAATAAACCAAAATAGTTGCAACTAAATGGGCTTGTCTGTAATTAAAATGTGATGAATTGTTATTACATTTTTATTCACTGACTATTTGTCATACACTGAAGGGTTTTACAATTTCCATTGTAGCTGCATACATGAAATATCTGCAGTGTTTAAGAAATCGCTTTACCAGTTGGAATGAATACAAATTGGATTGCAGATGGTCTAGTTTTACTCAACGTTTCAGAGCACCATATCTCCATAAATCCGATGTATTATGCAAGTGTCCAAAGTAATTTTTTGTTTTGTTTTACAATCTATTTATGAAAGGTTTGCATCATTTCACAAACTTATTGTTTATCAGGTTGTTTCTAGATAAAGTAATAACAAATTTATTAGTACAGGAGACTCCCCTCTTTCCCTCCCCACCCCCTATGCTATCAGCAGGAAGGGAGGGTTGTGCAATAAGGAATTGGTCTGCAGTGCGATTTACATAACACAAAGCCATATCGTCTGCATGCATCAACAAATGAGTGGTTTGATAAAAATATTTGTTCTTATTATCATTTACTTTATCCATCACAAATTCTGAGTTGATTTTATTCTGTATCTCAATTTTTTAGGCAGTGCTTTGTGAACTATGTGGTGAAAATGTCTGTTAAGCAAACAGCTGTGACATAGCGATCACGTGTATCTGAAATCCAGTCATGAACACCAGATTAATATTTTATCAGTGTTTCTCTAAAATTCTGATTAATTTGTTGTCTTTGTGCTAATAAATTATGAAGACAATGATTACTTTTGAATACTTAACATCTTGGCACGGTTATATGGATGGATAACCTGAGATTGAACTTGTGCTTATATATTTTATTCTTTATCATTTTGTAACGTGTTGATTTAATTAAAATCCACAAATATTTTTAAGTATATGTTGGGAGGTCCCAAGCAATTAAGTGAGATCACTGACGTTATAATATGTTTGCACTGATTTTCTTTTAAGCCATTAGTAATTCTGACTGTTTTAATCACTTTTCACATGCCCTCTTGGATTATCATCTGGTTAGACAAATAGGGATAGTCGTAGTTGTTCTTTGAATTCTTTAAATTAATTCATCAAGGACATGTCTTACAATATTGTTTGTCATCTTTAAAGTCAATTTTGTTTGAGCCTATGTTTTGAGAGGACACTTATGACATGTTAATAAAATAGGAGCCGGAAAGTAATTGTTAAATGCCATAATATTCTTCCAAATTTCTTTGCAATATATTGATGGTGGAGCTAAATTTCTTTTTTCTTATTTTGTAGGCCTGTATTGATGAGAACCTCGAAATGGTAAAGTTTCTGGTGGAAAACAGCGCAGACACTAATCAACCAGACAATGAGGGCTGGACCCCGCTGCATGCTGTGGCATCCTGTGGATACATAAATATAGCAGAGTAAGTGGAGGTTTGCATAATACAGCATTGTGATCCATGTGCATGTGAATTGGAGGTGAAAGGTGATTTTGGTCTCTTTCCATTGTTTCTGACATGAGAACAAGAGTAGTCCATTTAGGACCCTGAGCCTACTTAACCTTTTGGTTAAATTGTGGTTGATCTCTATTTTAATTCCATGTAACTGCCCAATAAAATAATTCCAGTTTACTGCAGCATACGTTCGATGGATTTTGCTCAGCAGCTTTTATGGAGACTAGTTTGTGCACTCCTGTAATAATGTATCAAGATTATTCAGTGGTCAGCTGCCATTGTGTATCTGTGCAAATTAAAATCTCTTATGCACGCAGTTTGTCAATTTATTAAAATGACATCATCTGCATATATTGTACAAACGTTTTGTATTGCTCACGCAGCCTACATTTGTACCAACATCATTATGCTTCAACTTTCCTGTTTCCAAATCCATATTACAAAATTTAAAACAAGCAGTTTAACACGCAAAGTACTGTTCGTGCAAGTTTGAATCATCAATGAATTGCCCATCTGTGTACCTGGTCTTTTCTATCCCATAATCTCTAATTGCTGCATTTCCTGAAACAAAATGATTAGACTGCATCAATCTTTCTTCACTGTTAATGACTTTGCTAGGTGCTAGGAATTTATATACAAATATGCATAACTTAAATCTCTGAGAAACATGATATCACCATTTTTCTTCGCATATCAGAATGTGCATTCTGGAAACTGAGTAGATATTATCAGTAAGCTTGCATAAAAATGAATTTTTGACTTATGGCTATGTTGTTTTGTCGGTCTTTTGATGCTTTCAGCATGCCAAACATTATTGTTGCAGGTCTGAGAATTTTTTTGCCTAGTAATGGACCCTTGCTTGGAATCTCTTTCCTCTTTTACTTCCAACCTCTGTGGACTTCAGTAAGGGGGTATGAAGTAACTTTTATTAGCCATCTTTCCTCTGTGATTGTCATTTCTTTTGTATGTTTGTTAATGGTTATGTACCTCTATACATTTCCAAAGTTATTCAGCTATGTTTATTGTGCAATATTTGTACCACCTAGAGCATGCACTATTGAAGGAAAATGAATTTTAATTGTATAATCCTCTGTAGCCCCAATAAACAAAATAATGTTGATTACATTTTATGCATGTCAGAAACACATCAGATTTTGATAGACCTTTAAAGTGAATATTATTTCATACTTATTCTTGATCTCCATGGCTGTGAATTTTTATTTGAAGGTCAAATCATAAACATATCCTTGATGAATGAGGATGTAAAATGCATTTGAAGTTTTAAGTTGGATACACTAAACTTGTTTAACCTGCTAACAACATTTAACCTGTTAACATTCAAAGGGCTGAATATTATAATGAAAGCTACCCAATCTGGCCTTAGAAGTTTTTTTGTCAGTGTCACGAGTCTTCAAATCACACATTGCACGTCATTTTTATTATAGTAACTTGGCATGGAAGATTAAAAAATCTGCAGATATCTGCAGCAAGATGGGTAGTATTATATCTGTGAAATGACAAAAATTCACATACGATTTTGAAGAGAAGTTTGTAGTCTGACTTTCCAAACAAGCTATTTATGTATGTCTGAAGATGGCTCCTGACCCTAAACATTGTCAGTCCATTTCCCTCCATGGATGCTACCTGACCTGCTGTATTCCTCCAGCGATGTTATGTGCTGATGATTCCAGCATCTGCAGTCTCATTTGTCACCAAGTTATTAATGAACTTATTTCCCTTGCGGCATATATAAAAGGGAGCCTAACGATCTTCTCTGTGTATATTAATAGTAGCATGAAAGAGTTACTAGAAAAATGACTGGTATGATTAGAGACCAAAGTGGAGATCTGTTGCTGGAGGCAGAAAGCATGGCTGACATACAAAAGGTTACTTTGCATTGTTTGTAAATGAAGTATTTACCGTCGCCATACTAAATGAGGAGTTTGCTGAGATAGTGAATTAAGAGTAGATTAAGAGGAGGTGCAAGAAGAGTTTGATAGTATTTGAAGCAAATAAGTCATGTGGTCAGATGACATGCATTCTCGGTTGTGGACCTCTGGTTTCAGAGATTTCAATGGACTAGAGGTATACAAACATTCCTGCATTCTGCAAATATAAAAACTTTGACAAGTACATTCAAGTCAAAATCCCTCTGATGATGGGAAATCTTTGGAAATAATTTAAAACACAATTAAAATAATGACACTGACTGGCATTGAACTTATTTTACAGTAGTTACATTACCAAATAAGAGTTTTTGAATGATCCAGTGGAAAACGGCATAACTTGAAATACAAATCAATCAAAGGAAAATGTGTTCTTCCTTGGAGGTAATAAAAGCACAATGTAACTGACTTTATCTATCACACTGAAATAGTGCTCACAGGTTTCCCAGCTATTCCCTTTCATTCGTGCTCCACATTTAAGATTTTAATTTGATCTCAAACCTCCCCTCTCCCGCCCGAGACACCATTTCATTTATAGCAGTCAGAGCCAATGAGTTTGAACAGATTGACAGCCAAGTAGCAGCAACCCGCACACCTTGCTGTGAGATGTCAGCAGATCATTTCTGAGGTGCTTGCAATGTTACAGATTTCACTCCCACACCTCATCAGCACTGTTTTTTATCCGAACCACCTGCAAGCACGAGGCATTTTCACAAACAATGATTATTTTTTGTTTTTAGTTTGCTCCTTTTTGTAAGTTTATTTTGTTATTGTACAATTAATAGATTTCAAGCAAGGATTCATCTCTGATCATTTGACAAAGGTGGCAATATAATGGGAGATAATTAAGTAGTTTAGAGTGATATATTAGGCTTTTGTTGAGAAAGTTGAGTATAGACAATCCTGTGGATTTCTGAAAGTAGTTGATACACAGCATGTAACAGGCTGCTTAGCAAAATTGAGAGTCAGGACTTAAAAATAACCATAACAATATTTGAATAAAACCTGGCAAGTGTGGTGAGTCACCAGTTTTCAGACAAATCGTCTCCAAATCCCAGGACTGGATGCATTATAATTTTGATATCAATAAATCTGACCGGAAAATGGGCAATTACAAAATTTTAAGGTTAAGGACGTGCAGGAAACACCAAGGAAGGCATTAACATTTCATGAAGACATAGAGCAAAATAACAGCAGAAGGGTCCCAGCGAGCTGCAGCCATACCTCAACGTCAGGCCTATCACACCTGGAGCAGAACCGGGAAGTCGCCGAGCCCGGCCCCTGCTAGCTAAATTCTGCATTTACAACAACTGGAACTTGAAAATGGTGTCAAATCTGACGACTCTTGTAGACTGGCTCAGTGTTCTATTTCTATACACTTGAACTGTATCTAAGATGTGCTTATGTAATGCTTGTACTGAACTGTATGCAAAAATGAATGTCACTGTACCTTGATGTATGTGACAATAAAGTACCATTAAAGAACCATTGAACAGGCTCGTGGAAAGGCCTACAGATTTAATTCTAGAGAAAGGTTTGTCGTGATAATTTGATAAGGAGTGTGAGTTGAATATTGCTACGCTATGCACTGTTTAAATAGGTGTACCAATAATGTCTTGGGATGCTCTTGCATGAATTTTTGAAGTTAGCAATGGAATATAGATAATCATGAGGTACTTTTGAGGTGTAGACAATGCACGGAGTTATGCTAAGGTGAGATGTAACAAGGTTTTCCCCAGTTTAAAGTATTGTAATACACTTAAAAGAGGTAAAGGCTTTGTAACGGACAGACGGGAGAAGTTGCAGCTGTTTTCCAGTGGCAAGAAAGACTAATAGGCAGTTTAAAGCTTTAAGGTTATGTCTTTTGATACACTCTCCAGCAATCAAAAATGAACTAAAAGGCACTGAAGAAGATTGCATGGGAACGATGGTGTGCTTGTCACATTATCTAAATATATCTCACAAATGACTTGATTTAGGATTTTGACATTTGTGAACCATTTTCAAAAGGCTAATACATTTGGCTCAAGGCCAATTGAATCAGGAGCCTTGTTTAGTTTGGGAACAGGCTGTTGGAAGGCCAGAGAGAGTGTAAAATCCCCTGTGGTACTGAACCCGCCTTCTCTTTACATCATGCACAGCTGCACATTAACAAACAAAGATTCCCTCTTCTTTATTGCAAGCTATTCTGCTGGGGAAAACACATTACCCGGTACCGTTACTGTAATTATATAGTTAACTGCTGATTTGCCCACTCCTTATGATACTATGATATACAGGCCAGGCATAGTATCAACAGATAGCATCACCCAGCAACTGGTGATCTCCATGAATCTCAGACTTCAGATTGCATGCAAAGGATATGCAACAAAATACTAAACATGACTACTTTCATTTACATGACATTGCAGTGTCCCAAGCATTATGGCGCCCTGAAATGGGGGAACTATGTATAAACACTGCTGTAATTTCACATGGTGAAACCAAAATGTATAAAAATGGCTTTTATTAAAATCTGACGTGATTTTTTTTTTCTATTACAAATCTCAAATTGTGGAGTACAGAGGCAATAAATAAATGGTGGGTCTTTGACCCAAACATTATGGAGGGCACTGTACATGGGACATTGCAATTTGTCAACAAAATAAACTCCTGTAGATGCTGGAAATTTGAAATAAAAACAAAATGCTGGAAATAGTCATCATGGAAGGTTGTATCTATCAAAAGGAAACAGTTTTATCGTTTCAGTGTTTTGCCAATGTAATTTCCTTTTTAAAATTCATCCCACATTCTCATCTGTTTTCCCTGCCCCTCTCAGATTCAACCATTGACTTACAAACTAGGGGCAATTAACCTACTAATCTGCATGCTTCTGATAGATGGAAGGACACTGGAGCATTTGGAGATAATCCAATGGTTATAGGGAGAACATGTGAACTCCACATGGACAGTATTGGAGGTCAGGATTGAACTTTGGGTCTCTGGCACTGTGTGACAGCAGTTCTACGAGCTACACTATTGTGTTTTCCTGTGGGTGAAATGATCTACATCTATGCAGTGATATTTTTGGACTATTCATATAATTATGTAAATTTCCAACTTAGGCTTCCATTCAGTCATAAGATAAGATCTGCTTTAATTGTTCCTCATTCCTTTTCTTTATCCTACTTTTTGTGGGTACGTCTTTGCTCTTGAGTGTCATTGGTAATTTTTCCCATTTTTCTGCAGTTTGCTTTAAGATCCTTTTAAGTCCCCTGTTTTGAAGTTGTTTCCAATGAGTATTTTTCTGCTTTTACTTCCTCGGCGCTCAATAATACGGTTTGGCTTTGTTTTCTGTGATCCGATGAATTTTAATAGAAGTTGCTAAATATTTCTGTACAGTTGATCTCATTTCTGTGAATGCACGAATTGATTTAATAATATGCAAAGAATACGGTGCAAGATAAAAGAGAAATAAAAATGGAATGCGGGCTTTGTTCATTCCATTGTTAAAACAGAAAATGGTGGAAATACCAAAATCAGGCTGCACGTAAATGCAAAGAACTTGTTGGCATTTTAGTCGATAACCTTTTATCAGAATTAAGAACAGAGAGGTTAAATAAGTGTTAATATGCAGAGAAGGTGAGAATAGGAGGGAATAAAGGCAAGATCAGTGATGGGCTGGAGAGCAGGATGGATATTATTCTCTGCTTGACCATCGCTAGCAAGGCCATGTAATGGATCAATTTTAATTCCTGAACTTTTATTTTCATCACTTCTTTCACCCAGTTCCACTTGCTTTCACGTTTAATTCTATTGTTTTACAGAGTCCAACATCATCTTTCTCCTCTCTCCTCTTTCTGCATTCTTCAAGACATGTTCCTCTCAGTTGGACTGGTTTAATCTGCCTTCTCCATTTAATGTATTCAGCCTGTCAGAGAGCTATCTTGGCAATTTAAGGAGACTCACATCTTGCCCTTTTACCTACTCTTTTCCCACTGCTCAGAGTCCAGGCACACTTCTATGTATAGCACCAATTTAATTGTGCTTTTGGTTTAGAACTGTTCATGGTATGATCTTCACCACAGATTCAGATTGCAGAACCACCTCTGTTCAGTATGTAGACATAATCCTGAACTTCTATTTACCTGTCACATAATGATCTAGCCTGCAATTTGTGTGTCACCTGCTGTGTTCATGTCGCCCATTGCCCTCCTTCTCTCTTGTGTATGCAGCATTCACAACTCCAACATTCTTATCAACCTAATTGCTCATGTTGTAATTCTAAATCCTAAAATCTCTTTCTTTAATGAAATATTTTTATAGTATCTTCTGCATCCTCTGGTTCCTAAACAAATGCTTGAAGCATAAGAACTAATGGAGGGGATGTGGCAGCTAGTCTGTTCCCAAAGAACTCCCCAAAGAGGTTTATGAAAATAATGAGGTCAACATCTCAATGATCGAGAGATACCTATTGGCCTGAATATAAGGAAATCTTTTTTTTTTTAATGATAGTTAATCTTTTATGTCCACCTTGGAGTGCAGATGGGACATTGGTTTAGTAACTCGTGATGAATGAGCTCTGGGATTGCAACAATGTGCAGTGTGGAACCCACGATTTCCTGTGCTGCTGGTACACTTATATTAGACGTTCAGTATAATGTTCGGTATGATACCAAGCATGACAGAAGAAGATGGGTTCAAACCTATAACATTTTTAAAATTACACTGTGAAGTGTTTATCAATTTTGACCTTGTAAATGCAATTTCACTCTGCAGCTTAAAAATATGAATGGCTTTTTGACTTCTGCTCTTTAAGGTCTTTTAAACATTCTTCTCTGTAGTTATCATTGGATACTATATGAGTTCAATGGATGCAGTTTGATATTAATTGGAGGTTGAGGTTCTGTGAGGAATTCATGCACATCAAAGTGAGTTTTAAGCATGTAGTTTTTAAATCAAATCTTGAGTGACAATCTTGAGTTAGTCATTATCTACTTTTTATTACTCAGAAGTCAGATATCAAAAGCAACTATTTGTCAGTAATTCCTATCTAGTACACTTTGTACAATGCCAAGTCTTTATCTCCCATAAAGATGTTGGGCTGGAAATGAATTTAATTGTCCCTTTTGGAAATGGTTTTATAAAAAGATAACTGGACAAAAAAACAATATTTAAGCAAATGAGCCATTTTTAAACGTCAAATTTGATCACTTGAAAATGCACTAAAATCTAAAATTGGCAAAATGTCTGGAAAAGTATCATGGCTCCATGACAAAAATAGGTTGTTTGATCTGGAAATATAAATCTGTTGCATGTTAGAGAAAAAACGTGTTACAAGCTATATTGCCAAGTCTTGGGTAGACAATGTTGGAGGAACTCAGCGGTTGCGGCTGCATCTATGGAGAGAAGGATTAGGTGATGTTTCAGGTTGAGACCCTTCAGACTGAGAGTCATGGGGAAGGGAAACGAGATATAGACAATGTGGAGAGATAAAGAACAATGAATGAAAGATATGCAAAAAAGTAACGATGATAAAAGAAACAGGCCATTGAACTCTACATCGTCTATATCTCTCATTTCCCTTTCCCATGACTTTCTGTCTGAAGAAGGTTCTCGACCCGAAATGGCACCCATTCCTACTCGAATGGCACCCATTCCTTGTCTCCAGAGATGTTGCCTGTCCTGCTGAGTTTCTCCAGCTTTTTGTGTCTTCGATTTAACCAGTATCTGCAGTTCCTTCCTGCACAGGTACAGGAGAATCTGTCCACAGATCCCATGCATATTGTGGGCATGGTGTAGCATTTCGGAGAGATTAATAAATCTGCAGTAATTTGGTTTGAGATGCTAGTTTGCAGCAACAGGACAATTAATCCTTGTGTTTGTTCTCATCACCTGAAGTTATTAGCTTCACTGATAACTGTCACTTGGATCTGCCAAATGTCATTGTTCCCTTAGTCCAATTATACTTGGGTTTATCGCCCCAGCTCTGATTAAACAGGATAGTGCAGGCTAAATATAAATTTCTTACAAGGAGTGTAGATGTTGATGGAGTCTTTGCTTAAAGATTAAGGGTTGGATGGAAAGCTGGAGTAAGTCTTGCACAGATGATGATTTTATAAAACTGTGTGGATTTACTTTAGACATATAATTCCTGGATTTGAGCTGGTACAGCAAGTTCTTTGACCATGAAGGTTTGAGTGGGCCTTTTGGGTGTTGGGAGTGAGGATGCAGGGGTACATTAGAGTGTGAATCCTTGGTCCTGAGGGCTTCATTGTGATTTGGCTACCTGATCACGGGAGGGCGAGATGGCATTGATTAAATAGCTTAGCCATGTACTTGGGGGACAAGTGGGAGGAATTGGGGTTGTTAAAGGTATTACTTTTAGGGTTTTTGCCTGTGGGGTTAGGGTATTGGTGTTTAGAACTGAGTGATATCCCCAGCGCAGAGATACACAGGTGTATTCTGAGTAGGTCCAGTATTCCGTCACACTCCCTACACACATTATAAATAATGTGCGAGCTATTCTAGCAAATTCCACAAAGATCAGTTTGATAATAGCCAGATAATTTGGATGCCACTGCTCAGTCAGTTTTTTAAGTGGGTTAACCATATAAAATGTATTTTTTACTTCATTGTAATGATAACAAACTCTTATGATGAGCACTTAAACATGTATCTTCCAAAGCAAATTTCAAAGTCCTACTTGAAAACTATATGATATCATTTAAAATGAATGGCATGTTGAACTGGGTGGGCGATTCTTGAACTGTTTTCAGTAACTCCAACTCTTTGTATAATAAAATCAAAGCATTGCCCATCTTTTTGTTGCTATACAATCTTGGAACCGTACCATCCTACAAAAACATTTTTTATGATCAGGTTAGTGTAATAGCTCTCTTTTAACCTATCCAATCAAAATTCACCATTTTACAGAAACTGCACAAACAATGCATTAATTCACTTTTCTTTAATCAAATGTACAGCAAATGTATAACCACAGTATTCCTGTACTGTGCTCCGTGAGGAGGTTTCACTGCCACCACAGGATTGAGTTGTCAACATTTAAAATGTTCTTTTGAAAGAAAAGGAAATAAACATTGTAACTTGCATCCAGTATGTCCCAGCAATCTCCATTCTGTCACATCTTTTGTGGGTGTTTGATTATTTTGGTGTGATGGAATATGGTTCTGCTTTTGAAAATGCTTGTTAAAATTCTCTTCGGGGGTGGGGAGTTAGGAAGGGGTGATGGGAGGAAAGTTTCAGTACTTTTTGATTGCAGAGGGTGACACTTCAGTTGTATCTATAACTGCGCACTTATAGACATCATAGTCCCAAGTAGACAAACAGAACAATAGGTTTTACGTAATAGCCAACCTACTTTCCTGATTGAGACGTATAAAATTATCATTCTTCACAATCTCTCAAATTTGTGAACATTTATCATTTATTGCAAGAATAATTGGTGCCTAAGTTGTTGTATTTTTGAGTCGAATAGTAATTTAAAAACGCTGTGGCATTCACAATAAAGCATTTAACATAATCACTGTTATAACACTATAATAGAACAGTGAATATATAGAAGTCTTCAGGATCTATGTGGGTTCAGTCCCAAGTTCCAAAACTGTCAATCAAGAGAAATGCCCTTCTGGCTTAATTTGAGATGCATCTCTGAGAACAGTTTTTGCCCTTGGGTGAAACATGTTCAGGCTTTCCAACAGACGTTTAATGTTTTAAATGCCGTGACCTGGTTTAATATGTAATGACATTTCTTCTTTGTATTCTACATATCATGTTGGCAAAATAGTTCTAAATGTTAGACACTCTGGGGCAAGTCATCTTAATTACAGATTTGTATGAATTTGGGTGATTTAAAAATCCTGGTTGATAGAAACTGCTGCTGAATTGCTTCAATAGGGTATGAGACCTTCAATTTATTTTGTTTGGGGATACATGAACAAAATGCACAGTTTGGTGTTCTTTTCACTTAAACGAGATTATCAGAAGGACGTGGTATATTATAACATGCAAAAGATAGATCTTGCTGTGAGAATTTCTAATCTGAGAGTTGAACAGTCTTTGCAAACAATCATTTTTTATATTGGAGGCAAATTTCAGACAAGGTAAAAGCATTGTTTCTGTCCCTTCCAAGGTCATTGAATTAATTAAAAATATATATTGTTTTAAGCACCAAACTTCAACATTAGCCATTTGGTATGTAAAATCTGTTTGCACTTGATAATGGCAAATGTTTTTAAAATTGCAAGATTTTCTCAGTTGCATTTTGTATAGTATGACAACATTTTTTCCATCTCTGCAGCAGACCTCCTTTTGAAAAAAACATATTCAAAAAATGTAACTGAGCGACAGTTATCTTTTTGTTTTTCTGCAGGTATTTGATAAATAATGGAGCCAATGTTGCTGCTGTTAATAGCGAGGGTGAAATCCCATCTGATATTGCAGAAGAATCAGCAATGAAAGACCTTTTGCAAGAGGAAATAAGTAGACAAGGTACTGTATGGAATTCTGGAATATTGGACTTTTAATGCTGTTACCCATTAGTGCATTTGTTCAAACGTTTTACACTCGAACTGTGGGACAGTTATCAACTATGGTGGTAGTTAAGTTTTTCTTATGAATGCTGTGACTCCAGCTTCGATGAACCAATTGTAAATTTAGACTTTTACAATAACTAGATATTTCTTATTTCATGCTGACAGTGTAATGTAGTTGGGTCAATGGTACATAGACACACTGATCTGTTCTGTATTATGCCTATAATATTCTGTTGTGCTGCAGCAAGCAATAATTTCATTGTCCTATCTGGGACACATGACAATAAACTCTCTTGACTTGACTTGAGTTTGGGGATCTAATTCGCTGTTCAGAAATTATGAAGGTTTGGCTCAGTTCGACCTGGTTTCTTGGCGAGTTCACTGAAACTTTTAATTCAGTTGGATAACATTTTGTTAAATCGATGAAGTAAAGGTATGCCGGGGATATTAATGGAAACAATGTTGAATGGCCTGAGAAATCTGCCTGTCCTTCACTAGGTATCCTGAGTATGCCGGATTATAGCTGCATTTCTGCTATAGTTGCACTATAGTTGCACTCGCTGCATTTCCATCATGGCTATGAAGATAAAAGTTACACCAGTAATATTGCATTGGATTAAAGAGACATGGGCACAGTTTTTACATTTGTTTTCAATGTGTGCAATCTGCACCATTCTCTGAAATGAGTCTGAAGTAGAGATATATAAATGGTGAAAAGGGACACTTGGCATCCATGCGATCATTCCACTTCTGCCTAACTCTTACCCATTAAGTGATTGAACTTCCATGTGTTCCTAAAACTTATTATTTACTGATTTTCCAATTTGGTCTTCCTCTTGTTAAGCATATTTTTGTTGGAAAATGAGAATCACTTTGAATAGGATACATTTGGAGATATTAATATGATCTTGGATATTTGGATGTAATTCCTGAAAGCATAATGACATTCTATTTATCAAAGTCCAATGTTTGAAGTTTTGTTCAGAAAAGTTCGATTTGTGCTGGTAAGATTTCAAGAACAGGTTGTTTTCAGGAACAGGTCAAAGACATTCTTGCCATAGAGGGAGTACAGAGAAGGTTCACCAGACTGATTCCTGGGATGGCAGGACTTTCATATGAAGAATGACTGGAAAGACTTGGCTTGTACTCGCTAGAATTTAGAAGATTGAGGGGGGATCTTATAGAAACGTACAAAATTCTTAAGGGGTTGGACAGGCTAGATGCAGGAAGATTGTTCCCGATGTTGGTGAAGTCCAGAACAAGGGGTCACAGTTTAAGGATAAGGGGGAAGTCTTTTTGACCGAGATGGGGAAAAAAACATTTACACAGAGAGTGGGGAATCTGTGGAATTCTCTGCCACAGAAGGTAGATGAGGCCAGTTCATTGGCTATATTTAAGAGGGAGTTAGATGTGACCCTTGTGGCTAAAGGGATCGGGGTATGGAGAGAAGGCAGGTACAGGATACTGAGTTGGATGCTCAGCCATGATCATATTGAATGGCGGTGCAGGCTCGAAGGGCTGAATGGCCTACTCCTGCACCTATTTTCTATTTCTACAAGAAATAGACTATTGATTGACGTATATTACAAACCCACTGACTCCACAACTATCTTGACTACACTTCTTCCCACTCTGCTTCCTGCAAAGACTCTTATCGCCTACTCCCAATTCCTCTGTCTACATTGCATCTGTGCCCAAGATGAGGTGTTCCATACTAGAACATCCGAGATGTCCTCATTCTTTAGGGAACGAGGGTTCCCCTCCTCCATCATAGATGAGGCACTCACTCGTGTCTCCTCTGTACCCCGCAACTCCGCCCTTGCTCCCCTCCCCTAGTCGCATCAGAGACAGAGTCCCCCTAGTCCACACCTTCCACCCCATCAGCCATCTCATACAACACATAATCCTCCGAAATTTCCGCCACCTCCAATGGGATCCCACCATTAGCCACATTTTCCCATCTCCACCCCTTTCCGCAGAGATCGTTCCCTCCACAACACCCTGGTTAACTCATCCCTTCCCACCCAAACCCCAGGTACTTTCCCCTGCAACTGCAGAAAGTGCAACACCTGTCGCTATACCTCCTCACTCGACTCTGTCCAGGGACCCCAACAGTCCTTTCAGGTTAGGCAGAGGTTCACTTGCACCTCCTCCAACCTCATCTACTGTATCCGCTGTTCAAGATGTGGACTCTTATACCTCAGCGAGACCAAACGCAGGCTGGGCGATCGTTTTGCGGAACACCTTCTCTCAGCCCGCTGAACCAACCTGATCTCCCAGTTGCAGGACACTAATTCACCTTCCCATTCCTACACAGACCTTTCTGTCATCTGTCCCCTCCATTGTCAGAGTGAGGCTAAGTGCAAATTGGAGGAACAGCATCTCATATTTTGCTTGGGCAGCTTACAGCCCAGTGGTTTGAATATTGATTTCTCTCACTTCAGGTAGCCCCGACATTCCCTCTCTCGCACTAACGTCTCATTTTCACCGTACAAACTTCTTACAATGGCCTGTTTCCTTTATCATCATTACTGTTTTGCATATCTTTCATTCATTGTTCTTTATTTCTCCACATCACTGTCTATATCTCTCATTCCTCTTATCCTTAATCAGTCTGAAGAAGGGACTCGAAACGTTACCTGTTCCTTTCTCCAGAGATGCTACCTGTCCTGCCGAGTTACTCCAGCTTTTTGTGTCTATCTTCGGTTTAAACCAGCATCTGTAGTTCCTTCTTATACAGTTTAACCAGTGAACTGGTTTAAACAGTGGTTCTGGTAAACTTTATTTTAAACCTATTGCTTTTAATTTGCCTCTATTAAATTCATACATGCAGAAAGTCAAATCTCTACCTTTTCATTTGTTGGAAAAGTTTTAAGAAATTGTGAGGATTGCGCTGTTTATCACTTCCTAGATTGTGCTACCATCCTCGTTGACTCCCCCTTTATATGGCACTTTCCCTTGCAACTGGAGACAATATAACATTATTATTTTACCTCTCCCATTCCCATCATCCAGACATCAAAACGGTCTTTCTAGGTGAATCAATGGTTCCCTTGCACTTCATCCAATCTTGTATATTGCATTTGGTGTTCATAAGGTAGTCACCTCTGCAATGGAGACCAAACGCAGGTTGCACTTGGCCAGAGTTTCTAATTTTCTGCCACTATCCCACTCACACTCTGATTTCTGTCTGAGTCCTCTTACACTGTTATGAAGAACAATGCATGTTCAATGAACAAAACTTCATCCATCCACATTGCAGTCGAATTCTCTATATTTATATAACTGTTGATATACAACCATTTTTGTCTGCTGTCCTTTTTTCTATTAATGGGCATATCCCATTAGACCACAACAACATAGCAGCCAATTGCACAACCATAGTAGTCTAATCTGCTCCCATGTGTCATATGGTTTCACATCAGCCTCTCTCACCTTTGCTGCTAGCTAGATTAACTTTAGTTTAAAGGTAGACACAAAATGCTGGAGTAACAACATCTCTGGAGAGAAGGCATGGGTGACGTTTCGGGTTGAGACCCTTCTTCAGACACCATTAGTTAAGTTTAGAGAAAAATTTGTTTTCACGTCTGCCATTTGAAAAGTTTGTTTCACTTTCCCTAGGTGTTGTCTGAGTTGATTTATTTTTTTGTGGAATTCTCTGCCACAGAAGGTAGTGGAGGCCAATTCACTGGATGTTTTCAAGGGCGTTAGATTCAGCTCTTAGGGCTAATGGAATTAAGTGATATAGGGGGAAAAGCAGAAACGGTGTACTGATTTTAGATGATCAGACATGATCATATTGAATGGTGGTGCTGGCTCGGGCCAAATGGCGTACTCTACCTATTTTCTATGTTTCCAGCATTTTCTATATTCTGTTTTACATCCTACTGGGTCAGCTTTTATTATTTTATATGTGATGGTCTTGCTGGGCAGGTCCCACAACCTGGCCATTAACATGTTATATATGGACCAAATATGCAGGTAACTGCTCCAACATCGAGCCATTTGGACTCGTCCTATCATAGATATTCCCTTTCTTTAGATCCCTTCCCAACTTTCTCTCCTTCTGAAAACTAATTTCTATCTCTTTCCCAGTTCTGATGAAACTGACTATCTCTCATTTCACAGTTGCTGCTTTGCGTAATCTTTTCCACCATTTTCACTTTTAGTTCACAAGCTCCCTATTTGAATATAAATATGCTGAAAATAAGTCTCTCTGCAAAGTTATTTGTTCCTAACTTTCAGAAAATGATTTGAATCCTTGCCTATCATTATTCAATAGAAATCTTTGTCTACTGCCTACTAGTCTCTTACCTGTTTTCCCCCACTCGCCTTCCATACAATAGTTATTTGACTTCGAAAGATGCTCTTTTTGTCCAATGGCGAGCTAACTTAGTATTATGAGGGGAGTTGTCAATGGCAGAACAGCAATATTCTCCGTGGCTTGTTGCATTAAAGATGGACAGTAATGGTTGAAAGTAGATTGGGGAAATGCAAATAAAAATCTGTAACAGTCCGGGCTGATAATATTAATTTTGTTTGCTAGATTGAATATGGTATAATCAAGAACATGCGCATTTGAAGACTGCTTTTAAAATGCAATGCATTTCTGTACTGCAAACAATTACCCCTTTTTGAATTGTTTTATTGCTTTTTCCCATGACAAAACAAAATTAATTAAGTATTTTTCATTAGTAGCTGTTTCTATTTATGATGCTTCAGATACTGGACTCCTTATCAAAAGCTTAAATTTTAGAACTATTCATTATAAGGATAATGTCATCAGTTATTTTCAGTTAATTGTGCTATTTTAACAGACAGTTGCTTTTAGCTTGAAGTTCTGGTTCCTTGATTGACAGAAGCCTGGAGGGGGGCAATGAGGGTGTCAAATAGCAGAAGGCAGCAACATGACTGCACAAATAATGGATTTTTGAAATTCAGCAGATTTGTGAAGGTGAATGTCCTCAAGGTCCTTGGACATTTTTAATAAAATTGAAATTTGTTGTGACTGCCCAGGGAGTCAGATATGCTGTGAGAAAAACAATCCTTGCCTCAACATGCTCTTGGGGGGGGGGGGGATATGGGAAATATTTTTTAAAGGTGGGCTTGTTTTAATCTGAATGCAACGTCTTTGAGAAAAAAATGATGCATTGCAATATTGCAACTGAATAGTAGTTGCATGTTATTGCATTGGAGAAAGTACTGCTTGTTTGGAGTTTTGGTTGGAATGGCTGCCCAGAAATCTGAATGGTTGGTGGTGGTGGGGGATCTGAATCATTAATTTGAATGGTGAAACGTTAGGGAACAAGATTGACAATAGCACAAATTTGTGAAATGGGCTGTGCAGTGATCGATAAGGGATTGTTGTGCAAAGTGAACTGAGGAGTTGACCTCTTGGCCAAGATTCCATTCCAATACTGCGATGGTAATTCTTAGTTGCTCCAAGAGGAATTGATGAGGGGCAACTTGGTCCATATTTCCTTGCAAAGCCCACATGGTAGTGATGTATGAGGAATGAAGCCGTTTTGCTTATGATTGTTGCAGAATACGAGTCAAGCATAAGAGTGTCTGCCTGGCTGAAAACCTCAGCTTTAATTTCCAAAGTGACGCAAACCGAGCTGCAAATAGTTGTTACTGTGTTTCGCTCTGCAATTACGTTTTGAAAATATAATGCTAAAATGTATCATGGGGTTTAATTTTTAGGTTATTTCCTTTCAGTTCTCCCTGGTAAACCTCCATCTAAATACCTCATATCCCAACCTTTGCCTACCCATTTCTTTCCCACCCCTGCCAAATTAATGTCTATATTACTCAGAATTCTGTGCTATTCTAAGAAAGAAAATTATTGGGGTGACAGGCCTAAAATTTTGAGCTTTCATGCATCGTACTGTACAATGTTAAATGATGGGCTTGCACCTGTTTCTCAGTGCAGAAAGTATTAATCTCTGCCTTTTGAAAGCATGTTCAGACAAGGAGTTGGTGTTTTCACACAGCATAACTGACTGCCAAGGCAGTTGCTATGAGCTTCAATTTGAATGTTAATCCGAGAAGCTTGAATTGTTGCTTTGAAGTTGATTGACAGTATGAAGGGCTTCACCAAATGCCGGAAAGTTGTCTCCGTGTTAGGTGACCATTCTCAGCTCTCTTATCTGTTGTCAAATACGTTATCGCCGCTGGCGTCAGTGGACTATTTTAGAATTACTCGTCACAGATGCGCAGGACTTAGGGGCCTCGATACTGCCTGCCAGTCTACTTCAACACTATTCTGTGATTAAAAGCATAATGTGGAGCATGATTAAATCAAATACTTACATCATTCCCATATTTCAATCTAAGCTTTAAAAAAAAACATAGTTGTAGGTACTGACCAGGTCAATTCTTCAGACTTCATTACTTCCGTTGTTTTAGGGCCACTCTGTGCAGTAATGATTTCATATCTTTTCCATGACCTCCCTTAACAGATTGAGAAAGGGGTCTAGGACAGTAGAAAACTCAAGAGTGATTTGATATCCTGTATAAAATAATGTTAAAGAAGCAACTGCAGGGTAAGGGTAAGGGCTTTGAGGGTCGCCTACATACTGTTGCACAATTATGCCTTGACTGTCTGTCTGTTATCATTGTATGTATGCAAATTGCTGTGAAATTCAAATAAAAATATTAAAATCAAGAAGCAACTGCAGATGCTGGAAAATCGAAGATAGACAAAAATGCTGGAGAAACTCAACGGGTGAGGCAGCATCTATGGAGCGAAGGAAATTGGCAACGTTTCGGGCCAAAACCCTTCTTCAGTCTGATGCTGCCCCACCCGCTGAGTTTCTCCAGCATTTTTGTCTACCTAAAATAATGTTAAGATGGCTTTCAAAACTGGTATCAGCATTAATGTAGTATTATCTGATGCATATTTGACATGATACAAATAGTAAATCATTTCTATTTCACTTGTACATCATTTAAAGATGAAATTCAGGCTGAAGAATATTTATATGCTTGTCCCCAAAGGCTTTCTTTTGCAGAAGAGCTAAAGAGTATATTATTTTAAACAAAAAACAAACTATTGGTGGAACTTGGCAGTTTGAGCAGCATCTGTGCAGGGAAAGGAACTATTGACACTTCAGGTCAAGACCCTGCATCAGATCCCACGGTTTGTTTTTTGCCCCAGATTACAGTATCTGCTGTTTCTTGTGCCTCATGTTAATTTATGTTGCTGAACTGCAAGTAATAAATTTCATTGTTCTGTCTCAGTACATAAAACAATAACACACACTTGACTCTTAAATCTCCAGCACATGGGTTTTTTTTTTCTCTGCTCAAAGTGAGCACTTTGGGAATGCTATTTTGTGGCATCACATGGTATGCAAGGCATGCGGTTTCAGATCTATTTGTCGTAATTATCAGGGGAGTGCACATATAATGGATAAATTAGTACCTCAACCTCGAAGCAAGAGCTTCTGTGTGCAGCGCAAATTACTTTTTCGATTGGAAAGTTTTGACCATTTTGCTTTGATTTAAGTATTCCACAAACCATCACCACTCAACTATTCCACTTCCTTAAATTTGGTCTAACATCTAGTATAAGGTGAAATCTTTCAGTTGGGTAGTACAATGACTAAAGCTTCTTCTGCCAAGGTCACAAATTATGTTTCCCTTTCCCTGGCTAGGGGCTGAGAATGAATCAAATTGATGGTGGCCTGCATCCTGGGTGATCTTACGATGAGCAGCCAATCCTATACTGTTTTAAATAAAATAAAGGATCACTCCTTTCAACTCAATTTTTGTTTTAAACGCTTGCCAATTTTTGCCCCTATTCTTTATTAGCTTCTTTCCCAGTACTCTATTCGACTGAATGAGGAGTTCTGACCCAAAACTTTTTGTCCATTTCCCTCCACAGATGCTGCCTGGCCCATTGAGTTCCACCACCGGTTTGTTTTTTAATACAAAATGACAGCGTTTGCAGTTTCTCGTGTCACACTTTCAACTTGTTCTGAGTTCTATTAACCATCACTTCTCTTTTTACTGACTTGGCTCTCCCATTGATTAGTTTGATTTTTTTTAAACTGTCTTTTGAGTTCAAATCTCTTTATGTCCCTGTTTCTTTAAATTCTATTCCTACAGCCCTCTGAATTCTCTGCTCCTCCTTTCTTGGTCCCTCATGAATGAACTTTTCAAGTGCTGTAGTATTTGCTGATGTGTTTTCTGCTGACTCGGCTCAATTCCTCCAATGGCATTCCTCTACTAAACCTTTCCACTTCTAATTGCCTTTGTAAAGATATTACTCAACCAAGCTTTTCATCTCCCCTCATATTTGATTGTGTTTGATAAGACATGAACCCCTTTGGAATGTTTCACAAAACCAAATCACCTGTAACTGTTGACTTATTACGCAGCGATAATTGATTCATCCAGTTGATGTACTTTAAATCTGAAATCGGAACCGAAAAGCAATGGGCCTGTCCCACTTAGGTGATTTTTTTCGGCGACTGTCACAGTCGTAGCAGGTTGCCGAAAAAGCAGCGACTGGATCCCCCCTACGACAATGTCTACGACAACCTACCACCTAGTCGACGTCAAGCTACGGCAAGCTACCGACAACCGGTGACCCAATCATCGCCACTTAGGACGTCCACTTACGACAACCTACGACCACACAGGCGACAACCTACGGCAACTGAAGTCAACCTATGTCCACCTGTGACGAGCTACGACAAGCAATGACCCTATCGGCGGCAACTGAAAACAATTCAGTCGCCGGCACCTGTCGCCGGTTGATGTAGGTAGTTGTCAATGGAATTCATCGAAGTCAGCACCCGGCGGCAACCAACATCACCTGGCGACAACCTGTGTCATCCTGACGACAACCTATGACAGCGCCTACGACAGGAGATGACAAGCTACGTCAAGCCCACAGTTGCCGAAAAGTTTTGAACATTTCAAAATCCAGCGGCGACCAGAAAAACGTTACGACTCTTTAGGTGACTTGAGGAGACGACTCACGGCCATACAGGCGTCACCCCGCGACCATGTGAAAACAGCCTAGTCGCCTGTAGTCGCCGAAAAAAATCGCCTAATTGGGACAGAGGCTTTAGTATTCCTCTTGTCATTTTTCATCAGCATGAAAAATGTAGGCACTAATAAATGATTCTCTCCACTGTTAGCATCCAGTATTTGCTCTGAATGGCTGTGAACATCATTATGAGATTAAAATGAAAGCTGCCCCTTAACTTCCAAAATGGACTTCAGTTCAACAGTCATTGCTGTGATCGTTGCTCCTATTTGAATCTCTTTGAGATGTGAATCGCTTTTGAGACTTCTGTATTTTGATTTTTAATAACATACTTGCATTAGGGTGGTCCAAATCACTCTCATCACCACTTCCCTTGAATCATACTGGTGCAGGTCAGAAACATGTAATTTTTCCCACTTTGAATATCAGCACATTATTCAACTACAGTGGATGTTAGACCTAAATTCCAGACGTCATTAGATTTTTGTGTTCTATTCCTTGTAAGAATTCATTGGATTGTGACCTACAACCGATGCATAGCACTTCATATATGAATAAGAACAACAGCAGTAACCTGTATATAGAAAATGGTATTAATATGGAAAGCTGTCTCAAAAAAGTATAATCTGGCAAATGTGAATTTTGAACCTAGAGGGTAAAAGAACGGGGAAACCTTCTCAAGCCTGAGGATGATGAGCTGATGTTCGGAGGAAAAGAATAGGAAAGACATACAAATGGGTGTTGGACTGCTGAATAAAGTAGCACTGGATTAAATGGAGAGAGCCAGGTTGGGAATAAGGTTATGAGTTTGGAGATATCGGGAAAGAGTAAAACATTTCAATTCCATAGAGTTGCATAGCAATCTTCAATTCAGTTGCCTCAAATATTGTTACCAATCCTTTCTCTACCCCCGCCTCAGGCAGCTCATTCCAGATACTAACTCTGCTGTGAAAAAATGTACCTCTCAGATCCCCTTTACATCCACCTCCCATCAACTCACCTTAAACCTATGCTCTCTAGTTTGAAACACACCTACCATGGGGAATGGACTCTGGCTATCTACTTTATGCGTGCCTCTTTTTTAACAACCCCTATGTTGTTACCCTGTGTCCTTTCTTTGATCCAGGTAGAAGAGACCCACACTATGTAACTCAAGCCCTTCAATCCAGGCAACATGCTTGTAAAAAATATTTCTGTGCCCTCCCAAGCTTGATCACATCTTCGTTGTAGTGTGGCAACAAGAACTGCACAGGATATGGGCAACATGGAGAAGAGAAGGGATTGGTTAATCAGGGGCTCGGGCAAGATGGACCAAATGCCTCCTTTGCTGTGCGATAACTATTTTAGGATAGTGAATAAAATGAAGAGCAGCTGTATTCTGCAAGTACTGCCTAACCATAATTTTGTAGACTATAACTTGACTATAGACTCGGCAACAGTCTGTCTGTTTTTTCGTCTTTTTTAATTACTTTTAGTGTGTTTTGAAAGTTTGTTTTAATGTTCTCTGGTTTGTTTTATGTGGGGGAGGGGGTCAGGGGACCCTTGCTGGAGATGCAATTACTTTCCGGGTCGTATCTCCGGTCGCTCTGCGGCCTAACATCTTGGAGCTGGAGGCCTCGCTCGGGACTGACTTTGTCACCACGGGGCGTGGACTTGCCATTGGAGCCGGTCCCTTGCCTGGGATCGCTCCAACCGCGGCCTGCGGACTTTACCATCGAGAGCTCGCAGTCTTGGGAGAGACCGTGGTTGTCGGGAGCTCCAACGACGCAGAATGTTCGACAAGCCCCAACACATGGTCCGATCGCTCGGCGCGGGGAGCTGAGATTCTTCCCCCCCTCCCCCCCCCCGATGCAGGGGTGATCGTCCTGACACGGAGGGCCCGGACGCCGCCTGCTATGGGAGTAAGATCGTCCCGCCAACGGAAGGCTCAAGGCCCCTGACCACGGGAGAAAAAAGAAGGGAAGAGATTTAACTTTTTTTTCGCCTTCCATCACAGTGAGGAATATGGAGGAGTCGCTTCTTCTTTCGTGTCCATCTTCCATGCTTCAAATGTTGACATTGCTGTCATCGTCCGTCCTGAATAGGACGCAAGCTTCTGGCATCAATCAGTGGGAGCCATCACGTTGAAATAGATGATGGTGGTAACAGAATTAGCTTGGGATACCTCCAGTTTCCAACCCCATGACGTGGGCGCTTCCACTACGTTGCAGAGGAGTCACTGTTGTGGATGTTTATGTTCAAATGTATTTTGTGTGTTCTGTTGCTTTTTATTTGTATGACTGATTTGGCAAATGAAATTCCTCATATGTTGCAAAACATACTTGGCCAATAAAGTATTATTGTATTGTATAATTCTTGCATGCAATGAGGGCATACATGCCATATGCCTGGTTCATTCTGTATATCTGTGGTCCTATTTTCCAGGAACTATTTATTTGTACTCCTAGATCTATTCAATAACACTTCCCAGGAACCTGCCATTCACTATGTACATACCGCCCTGGTTTAATTTCCCAAAATACATAACCTTGCACTCGTCAAGGTTAAAATCCATCTGATAATGCTCTGCCCAACTTTCCTACTGATCTATATCCTACTGATGAATTGTAGATTTTCTTTCTTGCTAACCTCACCAACTATTTTGTTGCCATCTGTATAATTATTAATCATGTCACCTACTCTTGCTTCCAAGTCCATAATATGTACAGCAAATAGGACCCAGTATTGATCCTTGTGACACACCACTGGTCACCAATCCAAAAATAAACCCCACACTACCACCATCTACCTCCTATCAACAAACCAGATTTATCCAGTTGGCTAGCTCACCTTAGATCTATATTTTCTGTACCAGCCTGTCATGCAGGGCCTTGTCAAAGACCTTGCTGAAGTTTCCTTAGACGACATCGACTACCCTGTACACCTAAATTATTTTGAGCACCTCTTCAGAAATTTGAATCAAATTTCGGACATGATTCCCAAGCACAAAGCCAAGCACACTGTCGCCAATTAGTCTTAGCCTTTCCAAATGGAAATAAATTGTCTCTCAGAATCCCTCTAATTACTTTTTCACCGATGATGTAAGGCTCCCATGTATGTCCATGCTGTCCTGCTAAATAAAGGTACCACACTGGCTATTTGCCAGTCTTCTGTTGTCTCACCTGTGGCTAATGAAATCACAAAAATCTCTACCAGGGCCCCGTCAATCTGCTCCCTTGCTTCCCATAACATCCTACGATGAACCTGGCCAGGCTATGTTAAAAACTGAATGTTATAGCAGAGCTTTACTGAACCAGATTATTAGATTTCACCTAAAACTCCATTGCTGTGCAGAAGACTTTCCAATTGATGATTGACCAATGCAAAAAGAGAACCCTTCCCTTTTCAGTGATTTTTTTTTTTTTTTAATTGATGATCCATTAAATGACCCAGATTTGAAAGCTGTGTTGTGAAAATAGCTCTGGCATCATTTTGTCACATTTCTCTCTTAATGTCCACATATCTTTTTGGTCGAGTGACATAGGAACTTTGTTTCCTTTTTAACATCTTTATTATAAGATGGGAGTACAAGTCTACTTCTGCAGCCACACATGTTCACTGAAGTGGGACCAATGCGTTTCTTGATTTTTTGTTGTTGTGTGGTGGCATAGGTCATCAAGTGTTCATGGGAACTTGTGCTATTGATTTTTCAGTCACCTGATAACCAGTCACCTTTAACACATATGATAGCATCCTGTAAACCATGCAGTAACAGAAGATGATAGGATAGCTCAATATGGATTTCTCTATGGTAAGTTGGATTGCATTTGGGCAGGGACAGGATTCGTTTGCAAGGTTGTACTAATTTTAACTGTCATTTTAATGCAAATACTGACAAAGCACTGGAGCTAATGTCCAGAAGAAGTTCAAAATCACTGATGTTAGTCCTCATTGGTCAGCTGATCAAGAAGTTTGAGAGATACAGGAATCACAGTGTCTTGGTCATCTGGGTGCAGAACTGGCTTACTCATGGACGGCAGAGGGTGTGGTGGAGGGGTATTATTCATGATGGAGGTCTGTGACCGGTGGAATTGCGTAGGGATTTGTGTTATAAGTTCTGCTGATTTCTATCAATGACTTGGCCATATATGTAGACGGGTTGGTAATTTGCTGATGACGTCAAGATTGTTGGAGTTGTGGACAGTGAGGAAGGTTGTCAAAGTGCACAAAAGATGTAGATCAGCTATAGAAATAGGTAGAGAAACGGCAGACGAAGTTTAATCTCCACGTGTGAGGTGTTACTCTATGGGGTGTCAAATGTGAGAAGAAACTAAGGTTGATGGCAATGCTCTTAACAACATTGATGTGCAGAGGGATCTTGGGGTTTAGGTCCACGACTCCCAATGGCAACATAAATGGAGAGAGTGGTAAAGGAAACATATGGTATGCTTGCCTTCATTGGTCTGGGCATTGAGTACAAGAGTCTGGGTGTCATTTGTAGGAAGAAACTGTAGATGCGTTAGACCGAAGATGGACACAAAATGCTGGAGTACCTCAGTGGGTCAGGCAGTAATTCTGGAGAGGAGGAATGGGTGACATTTTGTGTCGAGGCCCTTCAGACTGAAACGTCACCCATTCCTTCGCTCCAGAGATGGTGCCTGTCCCACGTAGTTACTCCAGCATTTGCGTTTATCTTCAGGATGTCATTTGCAGCTTTATAAGACTGGTTCAGTTGTATTTGGCGTATTGCTTGTAGTTCTGGTTGTCCCATTACAGGGAGAATGTTGAGGCTGTAGAAAGGGTGCAGAAGAGGTTGACCAGAATGTTGCCTGGATTGGGGGATATTAGCCACAAGAAGAGGTTGGACAAACTTGATTTGTTTTCTCTAGTGTATCAGAGGTTGAGGGAGACCTGATAAAAGTATATTTAAACTTATGAGTGGCATAGATGGGCTAAGAGTAGCCAGTTACTTTTTTTCTCCAGGGTGTAAATGTCAAAGACAAGAGGGCATAGCTTTAATATGAGAGGGACAAAGTTCAAATGAGATATATGGGGCAAGTATTTAACAGTGTGGCAGGTGCCTGAATGCACTCCCAGGCATGGTGGTGGAGGTCTATGCGATAGTGGCATTTAAGTGGATTTTAGATACGCAGATGGGTGGAGAGATATGGATCATGTGCAGGCAGATACGATTAGTTTATCTTGGTGCAGACATTGTGGGCTGAAGGACCTGTTTCTGTGTTGTACTGTTCTATATTCTACACAATACAAAACCTTGGTTCCACAGAATAGGACTGGCGCATCATTGTGTAGATGAAGCTAAATGTTTGGATGTTTAACCATCATCACTTATATTCCAAGGCATTGGTCAATATGTTCACCCCATATTGTATTCAGTGATCACATGGAACTCGTCTGATTTGCAATATCTCCACAATCAGTAGGTAAGTTAGGGCTTTATTCTTTGGAGCGCAGAAAGTTAAGGGGGGGACTTGATAGAGGTTTTTAAAATGATGAGAGGGATAGACAGAGTTGACGTGGAAAAGCTATTCCCACTGAGAGTAGGGAAGATTCAAACAAGGGAAACTTAAGGACTGAAGGAAATAACATGAGGGGGAACTTCTTTACTCAGAGAGTGGTAGCTGTGTGGAATGAGCTTCCAAAGGTGGTGGAGGCAGGTTTTTTTATCATTTAAAAAAAAATTGGATAGTTATATGGATGGGAAATGGAGGGTTGGTACTTAGGTATACATAGGGGAGATTATTTGGCAATCAATGTGTTTCCGTGCTGTAATGGTTATATGGTTATATGGTAAGAAACTTGAAGGAAATATCCCAAGTAATTCAAATGTTATTTTTCCAAATAGATTGCACTTAGTCACATTACTTTTTGCAATCAATGTTAAATGGTAAATATTCTAAAAGTCCTGTGGAGTCATTACAACATATTGAAAAGCTCCAAAGACCAAATCTGTATGCAGCTCCTTTCAAAATGTAAAATGCCCAACACAATTCTCATGCAAAAAAATGCATCAATTGACCTGAACGCAGCAGTGTTTCGAAATCACAAATCAAGTCATTGTTTGAACATTTGATTTGTATAAGGGCTAGGGAGTAAATGTTGGATAAGATATTTGAGAAGTATTCTTCCTTCTCTTCAAATAATACCATGGGATCATTCACTTGCAAGTCAGAGTAGCAATGCCTTTGGCTTTTACCAACACACCTGCATGACGCAATTTCTTACAGTTCTGATCTGGATCAGTGATTTGCTCTCATGCCAACCAAAAGCATGCATTTTAGTCCCTGACACTATCAAACATTAACTATTTAATTGATGATAAATGATCTCGTATGTGCTGATTTCCAGGTTTCCAGCTTGCTATTAATTTCCTTCAAATTAAACCAGAATATGAGTACAGTTGTATAAAACCAGCCCACATTATTCTTAATACATTTGGTGGGTGTTACATTATCATTCTGCAAGATGTAACAGTGTTAACAATTGAATTATGGAACAGCTACAGTCAAGCGTGGTGCTTGCATTATGTGCATCTTGCTGCAGATATTTTCCTTTCATTAAATAAATTGTAAAAATCCTCCACTGTTAGCAGTATGAACAAACAAGTCTTGTTTGTTATTGGTATAACTAGATATATTAACAATTCTCCATGGCAATTTGGCAATACGGTCAACTAACGCAGCTTTAATAACTAAAAATATGAATTGATGCTAAGCTAATCATGTTCACTTTCTCTCAATTTTTAAATTATTTGTTAACAGTTTAAAAACTCATAAAGGTAACTTTATCATTTGTCTTCTATTATGAAAAAGATGATTAGTGTAAATCTATAAAAATATGTTCAGTGAGATCAATTTTTCTCTATAAACACATGCTAGGTTTTAAAATGGATTTCAACCATAATTTGTCAATCTATTGAATTTAAAACTAAAGATCATTTATGAAGGAACTATTTAAGCGGTAAAAATCGAAATTGAGTGGATTGTGTCTCTGAAAATTGTATTTAACGTTTTTAACTCAACTACATAATTTCCAAAAAGATTGGTTTAGAATGTGTTTTGTTCTTGAAATTATATCAAGGAACTTGGCAATTCTTTCATCCTTTCACACATTTGCGGTCTGGAATAGAAAATGTTCAAAATCTGACGTGCTATGCTTCAGTTTAAATCCAAGTTGGTCAAACATGTATAGATTGCCATTTGTATAATCAATGGTAGGTTACAACAGAGACATTTTCAGGTTTCTTTCATAAATACTAATGCTTGAAACATTTGACTATTTATGTCACACTAAACGTATTTCCGATTGAGTAACTTGGTTTTATTTTAATATCTAAATTTCCCATGACAAGCATTTTATAGTTAACTAATGATTCAGTGTCTTAAAATTAAACTCTAACTGCGTTTCGAAGAATAAAATTACCATCTGATAAAAGTCAACTCTTGATTCAACATTTAAGCAGGACAAGGTTGCCCTCTTGAGGTGTTTCTGTGGATTTCAGGTTTCTGTGATTAGCTTTCCAATGTAATGATTAACATTTATCATATTTAGTTTACATGGTAACATTTGTCAATGTTTTATTGGGCACTTATTCGGTCTTGGTTTGGGCACAATGTAAATTGGAATCGCTGCAGCAGCTGGAAATTTGCTATAAAACAGAAAATGCCGGAATTCAGCAGGTCCGGCCAAATCTGTCCTATCCATCCCACCCCCATTACTCTACTAATTAAAAGTGAGTTTTTTCTCTTTCCTGATTCTGATAAAGGATCTTTCCTGAGGGTTTAACTGTGCGCTGTCTCACCAACAATCTCTCATCCCTTCCTTCTTTGTTGTTTTATAATATGTGTTAAATGTATGTTTTAGTGTTCCTTAGCTTGTTTTACGTGGGGGAAACTCTTTTTAATCGCTCACCTCGACGGAGATGCGACTTTTTTTCGTATCGTATCTCCGCCCGCACTGCGGCCTAACATCGTGGAGCTGGCGATTCCTGTCGTGGATCGACCTCGGACCCCAACCGGGAGCCTGCGGACTTAACATTGTGGAGCTCGTGGTCCCTGATTAGGGACAGACTTCGGGAGCTCCAAACCACAGGAGCTTCGGCCGCCCTGATGCAGGAGCTTCGATCGCCCTGACTGCGGATGGTTCGACTCCCCCGACTGCGGGAGAATATTAGACTTTATTGTCTTCCATCACAGAGAGGGATGTGGGGAATCCGCTCTGGCGAATGTTTATGTTAACTTTTATGTAATTGTGTGTCTTGTTGCTTTTTTTTAGTATGGCTGTATGGTAAATCGAATTTCACTGTACCTGGCTTAATTGGTGCATGTGACAATAACCAGACCTTTGAAGACCTTTGACAGCTTTAATGTTTTCTTTTTACCTTTATCTACACGTGCTGATTTTTTCAAATTTCACAATTTTCTGTTTTTACTTTGGGACACAGCAAATGCTTTCCTATTAATACAGCTACAAGTTATCAGATTATTTTTTTGTTTTTCATTCTCAGTAATCTAAAAGAAGTAGTTTTGTTCAATTCGATGACTAACCAAGTTTTGATTTTAAAATAACATTTACTATCAGCATTTTAGGGAACTGACATTAAAATCCTTGAGAATGTTTTTAGAGAAATCCTCATTGGGATTTAATTTGCTAATTTTCACTATTTCCATTTCCAACATGTTTACGGGTGTACCTTTACTATACCAGACTGCTGGTAATGTACAACTGCAGTCATATCATATCTGCAGGATGCAGAATTGTTACTCAAATGTTGGCATTCTTCCTTTAGGAATTGACGTTGAAACGGCAAGGAAAGAAGAAGAACACCGAATGCTACAGGACGCAAGGCAATGGTTGAATAGTGGCAAAATAGAGGATGTAAGAAACACCAAGTCAGGTGGTACCGCTCTGCATGTGGCTGCTGCTAAAGGCTATTTGGAAGTTTTGAAGTAAGTTGTGTGGGTGACAAATAAAACCACGATTTGCACTAATGTTAACAAGTGTTGTCATTTGTAATTGATAGTGATCTTTCACCTTGACCTTGCGTTAGATTGCTGCCAATGTCTACATGTCAGTGTTACGGTGAGGTGACAATTCGGAATATTTGGCTTTGTATTATATAGGTTTTGAATTTAGAGGCATCGTGGAAACAGGCACATAGGCTCATCGGCCCACTGAGTCCACGCCGACCATCGAAAACCCGCACGCACAAGTGTTCTATGTTACGTTTTTACAGAATTTACAGAAGCCCTTTAAGATACAAATCTGCATGCCTTTGGAATGTAGGAGGGAACCGGACCACTCAGAAAACCCACACAGACACGGACAACGTACACATTTGGTACAAATTTGGCATCCGTATGTCTGGGTTGAACCAGGTCTTTGGTGCTGAGGCAGCAGCTCTACCACTGTTGCCCCTTGAAGCCTCTTTTTCTAGTGTGCAGACACATTTCTCTGTGGTAATGCTTTGATTTGTATCACCCAAGGACAAATCGATGTATCTGATAGTTACGATTCCAACTTTATGATCAGAATTCCTTGGGGTTTTTTTTTGCTTTTTTCATTCTGTTTTAGGTTCTGACAGTAAATTCAGATCTTCCTCCTTTATTTTGTAGCACAGAAAACAAAGTGCTGCAGTAACTCAGCGGGTCAGGCAGAGTCACTGGAGGACATGGATGGGTGACATTTTGGGTCAGTCTGACGAAGGGTCCTGGGCCGAAATGTTACATATCCATGTCCTCCAGAGATGCTGCCTGAGTTGCTGAGTTACTCCAGCACTTGGTGTTTTGCACACAATTCCAGTGTCTGCAGTTCCTTGTGTCTACTTTAGACCAGTTCTCACAGGGCAGACTGGAGCCCAATTGTGCTGGTCATTGAAGTGTGTGAAGATCTTACTGAGTTCAGTAATTCCACATATGCTTGCAGCATTAAATTCTAAATGTATTATCTGCTGTTTACAAAACAAAGTTTCTGCAAAATGTATGTCACCCTATTCTCGATTTGAACACTTTCCTGTGTTTTACTTATTGTACCAAGTCCAATGTGGCATGTTTCTGCTATGCAAATATATTTTCTGCTGCGCTGCCTTTGCAAGTGATTTCTGCGCCACTGGAAGGGAGTTGTAAATCCTGTTTTGATATAAATGTGGATATGATGACACTGTACTTTGCTGCAGATCTTTTGGAATTCAAGCTGATTTCTGGTATCCGTACACACAGAATATTGTTGTGACTGGCATAGAAAGTATTTTAAATGGAAAATGCTCTTGTTCCTGCAAATTCTGCAATGAGCGTAATGCAGGGCTGCCATCCCTGGAAATGAATGAAATCTATTAGATTTGCCTTAACTGGAGCAAAAAGGGAAGTTGATTAATTTAAACCTACAAAATTCAGGCAGCACTATAGCCAGACTGGATGCAAATGGGTGTTTCCCTTTGCTGGGGTGGGGGGAATAAGGGGTCATGGTCTCAGTTTTTAGGACAAAAAATTTCAGACTGAGATGAAAATGTCTTCACTCATAGTGTGGTGCACCTTCAGAGTTTCCCCCCCATAGAGGAGTGTAGAGACCAAGTTGTAAAATATCTTTCGGAAGGAGATACATTCCGCTAAGATAATATCAGAGAGTGGGATTATGGTATTAAAGGTAGAATATCAGACATTATTAAATTGAGTGATGGAGCAGGATTGACTGACCTAATCCTGCTACTTTATCTGTTTCTCTGCATGAAGTAGATAAGTTGAAAAACATGAACAGGAAGAGAAAACAAAGGTTAATGGTTGCAGCTCCTTTCTACACAGATGCACCCTGATCTGACTTAGTGTTTACTGCTTTTTTGCCATTTCCATTACAAAGGTATGTCAATGCCTCCAGCATTCCCTTGAGCATTGGTTTCTGAAGGCCAAAGAGATAAAACATGGACACAATTGGTAAAGGGAGAGGAGGGAATAAGAAGCTACAATGGATATTGATACTTTTGAATTTATTTCTCAAGGCTCCTAATTCAGGCTGGATATGATGTAAATATCAAGGATAATGATGGCTGGACACCACTTCATGCTGCTGCTCATTGGTGCAAAGAGGAAGCCTGCAGAATCCTTATTGAGAATTTTTCTGATATGGATGCTGTTAACAAAGTGGTCAGTTGCTTCTAATAAGCTATTTTGTTACTGCAATCATTTATAAAACTGTTTTAGTGTCTCAGAGGATGTGAATTAATACTTACTTGGAAATAGATTGATACTGTTAAAATGTATTTCAAGCCAGATACTGAACTCTTTTAAACGAGCCAAAGGAAAGCAATTTATCAATGTGTCCAAACAGATTGTTTTGAGATAGACTTATTTTTCCCCTGTGCCGCAACAGATTGAATGTGGGTGGTCTAGTTACTGAATAGTTCCCTTGCTATTCAGGGAACTTCGAAAGGACATGCAAAGAAATTAGGTCACATCAATTGTAACTGAAAAACGAACATATCGTGAATTTTATTGGAATGCTATAATAAGCCAGAATGTGTTGGGAATTGCCAACAGTCTATGTCAACCTGCTAGCAGTCACTCTGCATTACACTTAGCCTGTTGGCTAGCCTGTTGGATAATATGAGGTGCACCAGGTGCACTGATCTTGCTTGGTTGTGGACCCCCGTGAGGTTATGTACAGATTCCATCGACTGAGTACAAACTTTGCAAATTTCCTGACATTTAAACTGGTCCATCTGCCAGCTGAACCTGTGTTAGGCAACAGCAATCATTTTTGAATGAAAGGAGAGGAATTGCTCTGAGGGACTTAATGTTTAATTACTCACATTTAATTCAAGATTTTTTAATTTTTTAAAGAAGTTTGTGGTTTAGTTTTTCAATATGCTAATGTAACAAATAAAATTTAAGAGGGCTAAAAAGGGCCATGAAAAGTCCTTGGCAAGAAGGGATTGAGGTGAATCCTAAGGCATTTTATTTGTATATTTGTTGCAAGAGGATAGCAAGGGAAAAGGTAGGGTCGTGCAGGTATAAATGAAGGAATTTATGAGTGAAGCCAGGGCAGTCCTTATTGTGTACTTTTTCAAGAAGCAAGGGCACAAATGATGGCGAGATCACAGAGGGATATGCTCATATTCTAGGTCATGATATGAAGATGTAGGATCTTTTGAACAACAGTAAAGCGAATAAATCCCCCAAAGCCTGATAGAATTTAACCCAGGATACAGAACGAGATGAGAGGAGACTGCTGTGGCATTGACAGATCATCACATTCTCTTTAGCCATGGGACTGCAACATAGCGAATGTTCGTTTGGTTAAGAAAGACAACCATGATAATTGTTGAAATTATAGGACAGTAAGCTTGCACTGGTGGTCAGGAAATTATTGGAGAAGAGTCTTAGGAACAGATCTATTTACATTTGGGGGAAAAACATGAATGTACCAAGGGTAGTTGACTTTGTGCAGGGAAGGTCCCATGTAGTTTTCAATGAGGAAATGTTTTTTCAGCACAGTTTTATTCTCACCTTTTTCTTGCAGGTATAAAGCTAGATTTTATTACTTTAATTTTTCAGTCCCTTGAATGAGGTTATCTGCATTGTATTTGCAGGGTCAGACTCCTTTTGACTTGGCTGATGAGAGTATCATTGAACATTTGGAGGAGCTCCAGAAGAAACAGAATATTGTAAGTGATATATGTATTTTTCTTCCTTGATTAACAGTAATGATAATGCTATTTGATTATCCATATAGGGCTTGGAATTCACAGTTTTTGTTTGGTTTAATTCATTGTTTTTGTAAGTGTTAAAATCTCTTAATTTAGGATATTAAATTTAAAAATGAATAGACTTTTAATCACTAAGGACAGATATATTGAAATGCACATGCACATATTAGCTGATATCTATACATAACTAAACCTCTGATCTTGTTATCTTCCGGTTTGTGCCATCTTTCTATTTGCGCAAAATGGTTTGCGATAGCGCTACGATTTTTTTTGCCAGTTCATTCACCAAGTTTTGTTCCAATCGGTTGAATATCGCAAAAGTTTACGAGGTTTAAAAAATCTTAAAAACAGCGCGTGCGCAGTTCGATCTCTTCTCCTGCCGTTCAGCACAGTGCAGATTGGTCTCTTCCCCTGTCACTCCCCTGGACAGTCCACCCCTTCCTGCGCTATAGCGTCTTTACTGGAGTTGAGGATAGCCGGCGGAGGTATCCAACCAGGCACAAGTTTCGGAGGGACCCGAAGCAGCCCAGCCTCGAGCAGCCCGGTGTCGGAGACCCAGCCCAGCCCGGAGTCGGAGACCCAGCCCACCCGGAGTCGGAGACCCAGCCCAGCCCGGAGTCGGAGATGTCACCAAGCGGAAAGCGGAGACTCTGATCCCGGCGGAGGAGAACGACCAGCGACCAGCGCCCGCTGTGAGTCCCCATCGCACCGCCAATTCCAGCCACTGCCCCTCTGGTCCCCCTCGCTGGCTCCTCGCCCCCCTTTCCCCATGATACCCCCATCTCGCCCAATGGCTCTTCCCCGTCTTTTCTCCGAGCTCGCTGCCATCCGCCCACACACCCCTCTCCCCCCCCACAACTTCCTGCCCACACCCCCCCATCCCCGCTCACACCCCCCCTCCCTGCGTTGGAACAGTTTGCGTTGGGGGACCAGGCCTCCCGTGTGACTGGGATCCAACAACGGGTCCCACTTAGTATAGTAGTGGATTAAATTTGCGCGCTTGCTCTGGTACCGTGCTAAAACAAATGTGTTTATTTAAAATACATTATGGTCGTGTTTAAAGTAGGAGCAGAGAATGCAAGCAGTTGTATTCTTATAATCATTGTATCTTACAAACGCTGATGGTTATACACTTGTATCTCAAATGAAGGTAAGTAGATTTCAGATTACGCACTAGCTTCATGGAGCTAGCAGCATCAGTAAACAGTCGCATATTACTCCCTGACTTTTTAATGTTTGGAGACTTTTATGAGAGAGAGAGAGAGAGAGAGAGAATTACAAGCTTACATAATTTCTATGCTAACCATTCCACCCAGTTTTCTAATCTTTAACTAATGTAAGCCATACACTGTCAGTTGAAATAGGGTTGTAATCAAGAGTAGTGTCTTGCAACAGTTGCAGTACATCACTAATCATTTTCAGAAACATGGCAAATATTTGTTAAACTGCAGCCAGAATTCACGCTGCAAGGCTTTCTTGTGAAATAACTCAACGGGTTTCATTCATTGGATTTAACATCCACAATTGCACTATTGCCTTAACTACTGCATGATCAATGTCCTCCACTCCTCATGCTTTCATTCATTTCACTGAGTCTGTGGAAGCATACCTATACTGCTTCAGGAGTTGATGCTGAGTATTCAATCGTCATGTGCAATGCACCTTGTGGAAATTCTGAAATCAACTAATGAAACCAATTAGTTGTGCCACTAATCCGAGCATCTTACAGACAAATGGGAGCAGTCATCCATCCTTTGTATTGTTTCAAAAACATGCAGCAGCTCAAAAAACAAATGTCAAATCAACTTTCGCCACTGTAGGCATGGTGCTTTATACATGGGTGGATGGGAAGACAAATATTTGTCCAAGTAGACCTTTGTGCAGTTCTCATAGTTATTAAGATGACAGTTTACAGTTCATACGAGTTTAGGGACTGAAAAATTAAAGCTAAATGTTCTTTTGAACTACAAATAAGTCAAAGTATGTGCATGGCTGTCATTATTTACCTTTGGGTTGAAGAACAATTTTTTTGCTCTATAAATTATATGCTATATAGACAATTAAAACCTGTCCGACAAGCAGAACTTTCAAGTTGGACTTGAAACCACCCAAAAGCAAAATAATTATACTTGCAATATTATTTGAACTGTTTCACCCACATGATCCTCAGTCCTCGCAACTTTCACTGACAACTCTTTACTATGGTTGTTTCTGTTTTGGTATGTTTCAACAACAATCTGTCAAAATTATATGTGATATTTTCTTTTTGAAATCTTCATGTTCTTTTTCTATTTAATAGACCTTTCTTGAACATTTGAGAAACTGGTACTTTCGATTCTGAAATCTGAAGAGTTCTGTTGGCCCAATTGGGTTTATTATTAGACTTTACTTTAGACTTTAGAGATACAGCGTGGAAACAGGCCCTCCGCCCATCAAATCCGCACCGACCAGGTGCACTAGTACTTTCCTATGCACTCGGGACAAGTTACGATTTTACCAAAGCCAATGAAACAGCAAACCTGTATGTCTTTGAAGTGTGGGAGGAACCCGGAGCACCCGGGGAAAACCCACAGGGTCACTGGGAGAATGTACAAACTCTGTACAGGCTGCACCAACAGTGAGGATCAAACCTGGGTCTCTGGCACCTTAAGACAGCAACTCTACTGCTGTGCCATTGTGCCACCCCGTCACTTGTACCGAGCTACAGTCAATACATTTTTGCCTGCTATCCAGCAAATCATACTATACATGAGGCTAACTGATAGTGCAGCAGAGAAAATAAACAGAGTGTAGTATTATATTACAGTTAAAGAGAAAGTGAAGATAAAATGAAGTCCAAGGCTGCCTAGAGATAGATTTGAAGATTAGTTATTTATCCGTAGCACCTGAGAGTTCGAGTCTGATAACACCAGCTCAGACTCACTCCCTGGCACTCTCAAACCTTTCCATTGAACAAGGCAGGAGTGCAATGATTTTCTCTCCACTTGCCTTAAGTACAGCCCTGAAATGTTCAAGAAACTCAATGCTCTTCAGGGCAAAACAGCCTGCTTCACCAGTACTCTGTCCATCATAACATTCATTTGTTCCACCATCTGCACACAGCTGTTGCAGTGGACAAAATACATTACAGTTACTCAATTAGGTCACTTTAATATCATTTTCCTAACCCAGGACCTCTTCTACCAGAAGATGGATGCAAAATGCTGGAGTAACGCAGCGGGTCAGGCAGCATCTCTGGAGAAAAGTAATAGGAGACGTTTCAGGTCGTAATCCTTCTTCAAACCGACCCGAAAGATTGCCTATTCTTTCTCTCCAGGAGGCTGCCTGACCTGCTGAGTTAGTCCAGCAATTTGTGTCTAACTGTGGTATAAACCAGCAACTGCAGTTTCCTCTTGCACCTCGGCCACAAGGAATGATACGGGTTATAACGGTTTGGAAATTAGGCACTCTTTCCCCAGTAAGTTACCCTCCAAATTGCACACTGTTATGACTTGGAAATGTATTGTTGTTGGTGGGGCGGGTGATAAATGGGGACATGCCGTTTAGGTTATGTGCCAGAATCTGATAACCAAATTTATAAAGTGAGCCACAATGGGAGAGATGATGATTAGATGAGACCAGAAGGGGGAGGAAATCCATTGGGTGAAATGTGTGGGTCGTAGATGGATCAAATGAGGAGGGGGAGGAGGATGAAAGTTGATGATAGGGCGATTGGAGGGTTGGGAGGGAAATGGAGCAAAAATGGGTGGATTGCAAGTGAGAGAGGAACTACAGGATGGCCTGACATTTGATTCGTTCGTATTTGTGCCTTTTGGTTGTGGACTGCCCAGGTGGAATATAAGCTGTTTTACTCAACTGCTTAAAATTATTCATTGGCTGCAGGTACAGCAGGCAATGAAGAAAACAAATGGCATGTTAACCTTCATAACAAGATGAGTTGTGTATATGAGCAAAGAGGTCCTTCTGCAGTTGAACAGGGCCCTAGTGAGACCACACCTGGAGTATTGTGTGCAGATTTGGTCTCCAAATTTGAGGAAGGACATTCTTGCTATTGAGGGAGTTTGCAAGGGAGTGTCATATGTTGATAGAATGGAGTGGCTGGACTAGTATACTCTGGAATTTTGAAGGATGAGAGGGGATCTTATTGAAACAAGATTATTAAGGGTTTGGACACACTAGAGGCAAGAAACGTGTTCCCGATGTTGGGGGAGTCCAGAACCAGGGGCCACAGTTTAAGAATAAGGGGTAAGCCATTTAGAACGGAGATGAGGAAATACTTTTTCACACAGAGTTGTGAGTCTGTGGAATTCTCTGCCTCAGAGGGCGGTGGAGGCCGGTTCTCTGGATACTTTCAAGAGAGTTAGATGGAGCTCTTAAAGATAGCGGAGTCAAGGGATATGGGGAGAAGGTGGGAACGGGGTACTGATTGTGGATGATCAGCCATGATCACATTGAATGGCGGTGCTGGCTCGAGGGGCCAAATGGCCTACCCCTGCATCTATTGTCTACTAGACAATATTGTGGGTGTTTTCTTCACTTAATTGATTTTCAATGTTTTCAGAATTTGTAATTGATTTTGATTTGACATTGATAATATATCTGATGCCTGTAATTTGTATCCTTTAATAGCTTCGCACTGAGAAACGAGCTGTGAAATCAACACTTATTGAATCAACAGTAAACTGCAAACTGCAACCCAAGCATTTGAGGTACTTCATACAATGTCAATTGCTCCATTTTCTGTGAGCATCTATTACATAGTTATTTTTGTCTTTTGAGATTTTGAAAGTGCATCAATTCCACACTGAATTTCTGTTTTTGCTTTAGTTTGTGGACATTTTCCTGTAGTTTTAGTTATAGCTACGTCCCCAGAGTAAGAAGTTTAGTGGAGTAAACAATCATCAAAATTTAATTGTGGTGATTGTTGTTGTTCACATTGTAGCCCCAGGCTGACCAAACTTTCTTCAGGCCTCCGCCACCGACGAGATGCGTTTGGTTACCGTGGGGCTCCTCCCCTCTGGTGATGGGTGGTGAATGTGAAGCGCTCGCTGGTGCACTTTGTGGAAGATGTTGGCGGCTCGGCCAGGAGTAGCCTTCCACTAACTCCATCGTTCTCACTCGCCTTTCCAGTGTTGCACTGACAGTGGGCGAAACTGGAAGAGCAGTGAACCCAGGCGAAACTTTTATATCTACATAGTGGACGGGAAGTGCTTGCCATCTCTCTGTTGCAATAACACAGGTCATTCAGGAAATGGGACAACCTATTGTGAATTGTTTACATAAGTCGCCTGTTATGTACATTATGGTCACGTTTTGGAAAGTAATATATTTTCTGAATCCTATTTATCCGCTTTGCAAAATTTGCCGAGTATTTTTGTAGCTTGGATGTAAGATGCATTTAATTCAGTGATTTTCAACCTTTCTGACCGTACCTGTTGGAGACCATGAGAAAAGACTATTGTGCAAAATACTTGTTTCTGCAGAGTGTACCATCTGTCCCAGCCAAATCAGAGAGGACATTTTTCAGCTGCTTCCATACCAAAAATGCTTTGCAAATTTGTTTGTTGCAGTAACAGCAAGTAGGTGCTAGACCTTTCATGGGTATTGATTATATTATATTTTACTTTGCAGTTAGGTCAATCAAGAATCTAGTGGGGGTTCTAGATTTTGTATTAAATATATTGCTTGTTTATCTGTAAAGCAAACTTACCATGTTTTTATTCTGGATCGTTTACTCTCAAAATAAGAAGTGACAGCTTTAATAAGGGTAATTAAAAGACAACAGATATAATATGCATCAGATTACCAGCTGTGGAGACAAGCTGTATCCATGTTTTGCTCATTGAACTTGCAATCTTGGAAAGGGCATTGATGCGAGCTGACCGTTGCCCATCCCATGGCAGAGCTCAGATTTTACAGAACAATCTTGCCACAGTATCCAGACTTTAAACAAATTGTACTCTGTGTAGCAATAGTTACAGCATTGACTTGACCATTCTTAATCTCACTGTAGAGATATGAATTCAGCCATTTCCGATAATCTGAACAAGTAAAGGAAATTGTCATTATTGTTACAGTAAAGACAGTCTACTTTCTGAGGAAGAAAAGGAAACAAAGCGCAAATCCCTAGAACGAGAGAAAGTTGATGAAGAGGGTAAAAAAGATGAATCTAGCAGCTCCAGTTCTGAGGAAGATGATGATGCTTCTGATTCTGAATCCGAGATAGATGCAGGTAAGGTGAATGGAGGATGAAATGTTAACTTGTTGGGGGGACATGTTATGCAGGTATAAATTTGATGCAAATACTAACATTTGATGTTCCAAATTTGGGTGCCTCTTCTCCAGGGTCCAAGCAATTTCAGATGTAGGGTCACTTAATGACGACCTCTATTGTTTGTGCACATTTAATTGTAATAAATTACTGGAGCAAATTCTGGTTGAAAAGAATGAATTAGAAATTCCAGCTACCTGCTCTGTGAATAGCCATTTTGTGAAGTATTAAGTTAACAATCTGCTGATATTAATTATTTTGCTACAGAAGGGCAACTTGGCCTGCTGTTTGGTAAAGCTTTCCAATTAGTACCCTTGTTCTTCAAAGCTGGTAAATGTTTCAATTTTCAGGGGTAAATATTCAGAAAACTCTATGCATTCATCAAAGGCCTGCTTTCCTTCCTAACATGTAGTGCCCAGAGTGGGGCACAATTATCTGGCTAAATTCATGTGATAGGAGCAGAATTAGGCCATTCAGCCCATCAAGTGTACTCCGCCATTCAGTCATGGCTGATATATCTTTACCTTTTAACCCCATTGTCCTGCCTTCTCCCCATAACCCCTGGCACCCGTACTTCTTTATAATCTATGTCTGCCGTAGAAATATCCATTGACTTGGCCTCCACAGCGTCAGTGACAATTAAATCCACTCTGACTAGATAAATCCCTCCTCATCTAAGGCTGAGATGCTGGAAAGTACTGTAGAACAGAGACAGAGGGATATAAATACAGAATTCCTTGAAATGGATAACATAGGTAGACACGGTGATCAAGTGGATGTTTGACATTTTTGTTGGTCAGCGAATTGAGTACAGGAATTTGGACTTCATGTTACAACTGTGGGTGAGACCGCACACGGTATATTGTGTTCAGGTTTGGCCATCTTGCAATTGAAATTTTGTCACCAAGCTGGAAAGGATGCAGAAACGATTCAAAACGTGTTACTGTGGCTGGAGGGCTTGAGTTATGAAGGTGAGACTGGATAGGTTGGGACATTTTTTTTCCCTGGACCAGAGGAAGCTGAGGGGTGACTTTATAGCGGTAATAAAATTATAAGGGGTATTGATAAGGTGAATGGTCCATCTTTGAATGAAAATATAATGTTTTTACATTGAAGAGGGAATAGCTGCTGTGTAATTGTTAATGATCTATTTTTATTTCATCTTCGTGTTTAAACCATTCGCTGTTTTGATCCAAGAGCCAATTTCATTGAACGTTCAAATCTTCCCTTGGAGAGGTTGCGAAGCTGTACTGGATTCTGGAGATTAACTCCATTCACATTTGCAGCGAGCAGACAAATTATTTCTCAGAGGATGGACTATTTTATTTAAAATAATTGAAACTTTGTTTCTGCAGATAAATCAAAGCCTTCTATCAAAAATAGTATTAACAGCAAATTGAATAGCAGTATCTCTCAACTATCTCCAACAACAGGGCAGTCCACTAGATTTACAGCTACCACTACAACAAGAAAGGTAAAATGCAGTTCTCGTGCCATTTATTCCTCTGACATTGTAGTTTGTGTAACAGATGGAATAGTTGAGTGATTTCATAATTTTTTTCATGAAGGTAACAATTATATAGTAACTGATTTACTTAGGAATGAAATAGGAAGAAAACATTAAAGATAGTCTAGGCTTGATGTAACAGGTGTTCACTTAAGCATTATATGAACTGAAGAAAGATTAAAAGTGGAGAGTGATGCAAGTCAAAAGCAGCCAATTTTGTTTTAAAGATAGGACTTGAAAAAAGTTTGAGGTGCAATAGATTATCATTGCACTTGGATAAATTCTTTGATTTGATGAAATTCAGCAGAGAACAGAATGGCAAGGTTTAATTTGAGTTTAATTTTTACTGAACAAAAACCCAACAGTGTTCACGACCAGGATAGACACAGAATGCTGGAGTAACTCAGCGGGACAGGCAGCATCTCTGGAGAGAAGGAATGGGTGACATTTCGGGGCGAGACCCTTCTTCGTGTTACTATAGATTATATGCGCTGTCATAATTCTCTCCAGCTATTATGGTGCAACATTACATTTTGAAGTTAAGTTTAGAATGTCAAAAAGATCTAGGTGTATTTTTAGACTTGAAAAAATATATATTTAGCCTAATTATCGAATGGTTAAATGCAATTCCTTTTTAACAAAGTACATTTTGTATGATGATCCCTGTTGTCTTTAAAAAATAGGTCTTACCATGATTTTTTTTTTTTTTTTTTAAGCTTGCATATGGAAATATTTTTTGAAACCTTTCCTACTATTGACCAAATTAGAATTTGAGTTTTATCTGGTGTGGGGAATATTTTTATGCCAGATTCGCAACTGTCCAGTTACAGTCAATCAAAGTGAGTCTAGATTCTCTTGGGTACGTCCATAATTAGTGAGTGAGAAGCTGGCCACAATTCATCGATTTTTGAAAGTGCTCTTGTTTCCTGCTTGGTGCAGAAGAATGCTTCATATTTAATGTTAGTGTCAGTGCCCTATCCAGCTCCTCTATCCCGAGCATTGAGGCACCAGTTGCACTTGGGCATCTACAGTGGATGGTCACATCTTTCCCATGTCTGTGACAGACGTCCAAAACAGGTATTCCGATTTCCGATAGAGCAGTAAATTACAGGAGAGAAGGTGCTTGAATGATCTCAAGGATTCTTTAAGGAAGGATTACTATTTAGCAAACTCATAAGATCTTAAGTAATAGTAGAATTAGGCCATTTGGCCCATCAAGTCTTGTCCACCATTCAAACATGGCTGATTTATCTCTCCCTCCTAACCCTATTCACCTGCCTTCTCCCCATTGTCTCTGGCACCCATACTAATCAAGAAATGATCGATCTCTGCCTTAAATGTATCCACTGAATTTGCCTCCACAGCCTTCTGTACCAAAGAATGCCACCGGTTCTCCACCCTCTGACTAAAGAAATTCCTCCACGTTTCCGTCCTAAAAGAACAACCTTTGATTCTGAAGCTAGGACCTGTAGTCCTAGACTTCCCCACTAGTGGAAACATCCTCTCCACATCTACTCGATCCAAGCCTTTCACTATTCTGTACATTTCAATGAGTTTCCCCCTCATTCTTCTAAACTCCAGCGAGTACCGGCCCAGTGCCGACAAACGCTCATTCCTGGGATCATTCTTGTAACCCTCCTCTGGACCCTCTCCAGAGCCAACACACCCTTCCTCGTGGGAATCTCTGAAGTATGGAGACATGTGAGATGGCACAGGTGAAATCTTGATCCTCTTTCAGATTGATGGCCAAGAATGCCAGATAAGGAAGGGGTGACCTGTAAAGCCGGAGGGAGAGATATGGGTGGAAAGGTGCAGAGGGGAGTAGAAAGAGGTAGAGTAAAAGGAAAATGGAGGGCTCTTGAGGAGAGAGGGGTGAGAGATGAATGGAAGGACTAAGGTGCCAGGGTAGTGGAAGAAAGGTGTGTGCACAAGGGTGAAAGAGGAAGAGGTGGATGCACGAGCAGGGGAATGGTCAGGGGCAGGGAGTCTACTTGAGATTGTTGGTATTCTCCTCCTTCACCCCCCCCCCCCCCCCCCCCCCCCCCCCCCCCCCCCCCCCCCCCATCCTGGTGTGCATCCACCTTCCTTGTCAATGTGAAGCCCTTTACCTCCACTATTTCACCTCCAGTGTTACCACCTCCACCTTTCAGCCGATTACCCTTCCTTACCTACGTCCACTCATCACTTGCCAGTTTTTGCCCCTCAAGCTCATTTATTTGCCAACTTTCATCCCTCTGCTGCACAGTCTGAAGATGGGTCCCGACCCAAAATGTTGTCTGTTCACTTCCCCTCCACAAATTTAGCTTGGCCTACTGTGTGCCTGGTTACAGGGTGAATGTGCAACTCCACACAGACAACATCAGCGGTCAGGATGGAACCCAGGTCTCTAGCTCGGTGAGGCAGCAGCTCCACCATGTGATCTGTAAGACTTAAGTAATTATTTTGTTTGTTTTATTACAGATCATTACCCCTTTTATTAAACCTGCTACCAAAGATGAAGAAGGGAAGGATGAATCTCCAGCTTCTTGGAGATTGGGGTTGAGGAAAACAGGGAGCCACGATGCACTGACTGATATCAGCAGTTCCCAAACATTGAAAGAGAAGGACTCCTTTGGGATCATCCGGTCAGCTTCAAGTCCCCGTCTTTCAACCATTTTTGATAACCGGGAAAAGGTGCATCATTGTTCATCTATTCAAATTATTTGCAGGATGTTGAAAGAATTTGGAATTTTACTGGACTCTGCAACAAGCTACCACAATTGAAGGCCAGGGTCTTTAATATGAAATATTGATCTAAAATCATATTGCAATCTCAGCACGTGTAGTGTAGAGAGGAATTGCAGATACTCGTTTAAACCGGCTAGACACAAAAAGCTGGAGTAACTTAGCGGTTCAGGCAGCATCTCTGGAGAAAAGGAATCAGTGGTGTTTCGGGTTGAGACCCTTCTTCAGACTGAGACTCCGGAAAGGGGAATGAGAGATATAGATGGTACTTATGACAAATGTTTAACAACTGGGAGATCGCGTAGGCCAAGGCAGATTAAGCAAATGTGTTCATTGACACGATTGCCGAGTCTCGCTGATGTATACGAGTTCACACCTGGAGCAGTGGATATAGTTTAAGACCCTGCCTATGTGAACTTCCCATTGCCAAACACTTCAACTCTCCTTCCCATTCCCATATTGACCGTTCTGTCCTGGTCCGCCTCCAATGTTAGAGTGAGACTAAACGTAAATTGGAGGGATACACCTCGTATTTCACTTGAGCAGCTTACAACTCAGCGGTATGAATACTGATTTCTCTAATTTCAAGTAGCCCCCATATCCTCTCCCCCTCACCCTCACTCTCCCCCATTGTGGGCTCCACATTTCTTTGATTATTAATGCTTTTTGCATACCTAACTCTAACCCTAACCTTGCATCAGGGTTAGGGTATCTGTACTGTACACTGCACAATGACAATAAAGTTTGAATCGGAATCTGATCTTCCAGTCATTTGTCCTAAGTACCATCTAGATCTCTCCTTCTCCTTACCCTTGTCTCTCAGTCTGAAGAAAGGTCTCGACCCTAAACATCACCTTCAGAGATGCTGCCTGATCTGCTGTGTTACTCCAGTTTTTTTGTGAATGTTTGCAATCTCAGCAGATGTAATCTCAGAAACATGACTTATTTCTGATGTGATTTTTGAATGGGGGTCAACTATTTCGAAGCTGAAATGGGGCAAATGCTGAGATAAATGAGCACTATTTCATATATTTGGCATAGGCTCCCATGTTTTGCGAATGATTCATTTTCCAATTTCAAAATATCCTGGTGCTGTACTTTAGCATTTCCATGGCACCAAGCAGAGGATTTGCCACCAACCCTGGTTGCGTGGCAAATAAAGATTCTATTCTATTCTATTGAACGTTCAGCAGCCAACCAATTTACATTTAATGTTTCTTCGGAAATGGCTAAAATCCAGTAAAACTATAGCATTAAAGAGAGCTGCAAATGCAAACATGTTTGCTATTTAAAAATATCAATCTGAATCCCAATATCACTGAACTCTGTTCCCATATGTTGGGTCCTCTTGTCTTTCTTTCTACCTACCTCTAACATTCCTATGGGAGACCTGCTGGGTACAGGTTAAAACTTCACTTTGGATTCCACAAGATAATGTTTCTTATAAGGATGAGAAACATGAAGTGGTGTGGATTAGGACGGTTGCCTCTGCCTCTGTTGGAGACGAGCCCAAGTAGTCCAACATGTTCCCATGAAGTATTGTAAGATGTTTAAAATATATTGACATAATATGTTCCTTTATTTTAATTTGCACATGAGAACTGAGTTGTCATATAGCAGGGGTAATTAATACAATAAAGGCATGCACCAACTTTGGGGTGCTCACTTCTTATTTTTTGTTCATATTATTCAGGACAAAGATACTAAAACCAGACTTGTATATGTTGCACCAACGATCCCTAGCAGAAGGTTGCATAGTACATCAGATATTGAGGAAAAAGAAAATAGGTATGTTCTATTTTGTCAAGTTACTTGTGTGTGGTTTGATTTTATTCATGTATTATATGATTTGACTGGATAGCATGTAAACAAAGCTTTTCACTGCATATTTGTACATGTGACAACGATAAAGCAATACCAATATTAATGTACATAATATTCATCAGCCACGTGCCATCAGGGTAGGCAAGGAAGCACTGCCTACCCTGACTAAAATTATAAAATGGTAATTATTAAATATGGATGGTAAAGGCATGGGAGAATTGTGCCTACCTAAGAGATCGATCTCTTAGGTAGGCATAATTCTCCATGCCTTTCATCCGCAGTACTTGTAACACACCAAAGTGTGTGCAGCTGACTTGCCGTCGACGCTGCTTCAAGGCTTAAATGACAAGGGGAGCTGAAGGCAGCTGAAATTCTGCCTTTGCACCGTGGACTGGGTACTGCGCATATGCAGCAGCCTACTGCGCATGCGCAGCGCATGTTTCTTGGCGGGTTTTTCAAACATGGATTGTCCTTATCTCAAGAGTATCTTAAGAAACATAGAGAGAAGAATGGAGTTTGTGTACAAATAATGTGGTAAGTAGATTCCTTTGAGCTGTATGTTTTTAAATACCGTATTTCCCGGCAATGAAGACGTTATTTGTTACCCAAAAATAAGGCACGAAAGTTTACATGCATCTTGGAGGCCGAAGGTTAGGTTGTTAGCCATGAAAGGTAGACTTGGCTATCGTTTAGTCCAGCAACATCAAGAATGATGTTGCTGTACTGAGGGATAGCCAAGTCTATCCCTCATTACTGGCAGCTGATGGGAAGCAGCTGTAAAGTGGATAGCGGCTGTAAAAGAACAGCGTTGTTTGGGGGGGGGCGAGTTCCTTTCACAGTGTGTGGGGAGTCTGGCCAAGGGTAAAGTTGCAGGGAGGGCAGGAGCATTGAGAAGGAGGGGGTCAGGGATCATGCCAGCAACCAGCTCAAGAGCAGGTCAGAGGACGATGGATAACAGGACAGAGGGCGGTGTAGCTTACTCCTGTGTCAGCTCAAGTAGCCTCAAGTCCCTTGTTCGCGCTGACACAGGAGTAAGCTCCACCGCCCATTGTCCTGTTATCCATCGCCCGCTGACCCGCTCCGCTCTATGATCTTTGCTCTTGAGCTGGTCCCCTCACTGTCCAGTCTACATTGTAAGACATGGACCGTGCAGTGAATGCCATGCAGTGTCACCCAGCGCAGCAAGTGAGGCCATGTCCTGCTCCCGGTGGCAGTCCGAATTTAAGGATTTGAGGGAAGCGGCTGACATGAGCGAGGCCGGCGAGCGGCAGGAGTGAGGTGTTCAGAAGGAGAGCACTGCCAGAGGTGAGCGGGCCGGCAGAAGGTGCTGAGGTCCCAGCGACTGCTCGCAGCTACCCGAGCTACTTCCCTCCCCGGCCAAAATACGGTGGCTCCGCCCCTGGAGCTCCGCGGCAAGCGGTGAGTGAGTGGGTTACTGGCATGATCCCCGACCCCCTCATTCCCAACGCTCCTGCTCTCCCCGCAACTTTACGCCTGGCCAGACTCCCCACATGCCGTGAATGGAACTCCCCCCCCAATTGGTCCCTTGAACTAGTATGGTCATTCAATAAGGTCACAACTGATTCAACTTGTCCCGATGTGCTCCCGTTTTTCCCACCATCTCTCCACCTGCACCCTCCACCCCCCACCCATTCAGTATTTCAGAATGAAGGAGATTTGGAAGCCTTGAGCAAATTGAATTGTTACTTTCTTTATTTTTATTTTTTATTTTTTAAGTGTGAGAAATTCTATGTCGCGCCAGCCTTCTTTCAAAATTTAGTAACTAAAATGAGGAGGTGTCTTCGACGCAGGTGCGTCTTCATTGCCGGACAATACGGTACTTTATTAAGAGATATGGCTTTTGAAGACTTTATAAAAGTCAACTGGCAGCTTACTGAGAGGAGAGCAATCTGCGCATGCTCGGTTTTAAATTTTTTAAAAGCTGACTGACTGCCTACCCTGAGTAATTACTCACGGCACGTGCCTGATATGCATGAACTTAGCATTTCAACCGTTGCTCTTTATTTTACTACTTGGACTAGAGTTCTGCTAGAATATTAAATAACCTATGACCCGAAGTAGATTTGTCTACTTGTGATGCTTTTTAATTCCTCTCATTTGGACCCAAGAATGTTTACAAAAAATAGGAAAGTAAGGCTTGCTATGCTGTGACACTTTGCTCTTAACAGTAATACAATGTACTTAGAAGATTGTCTCTCTGGATAAAGTACTGAGCTAGGTTGGTACAGCATCTTATGACCTGACCCAAACCAATAAAGTCATGGTGGTAAAACAAGAAAACAGTGTCTTTGGGCTAATAGTCCATGGTGACTAAGATTTCTAGTTGAGCTGGTGCCACTTGGCTGTGCTTGACTTGTATCCTTCTAAATATTTACTATCCATGCACCTGTTTAAATGTCTTTTAAGCATTGTGCTTCTCTGCCGCTTCCTCTGGTAGCTCATTTCATATATCCAACTTATCCTCTCAGTTCTAGATTGTCCTACTCTAGTTCTAGAGTATTGTCCTACTCTGTGCCTTCCACCACAGTGATGAATGCTGTGGTGGATGTTTGTGTTAAATTTTTATTGTGTGTTCTTTATCATTGTACCGCTGCTGGCAAATTCATTTCACTCGCACTTTATGTGCAATGTGACGAATAAAACCGTATTGTATTGTAAAAGATAGTGATAATTTACCTTTATGCCCCATTATTTTGTACACTCTAAGGTCACCCCACAACATGTTATTCTACGGGGGGATTAAGTCCTGGTGCAACCAGACTCTCGTTACAACTCAAGTCCTTAGGTGTCAGTAATATCCCCGTGAATATTTTTTGCCCCTTTTCCAGCTTAATGACATCCTTTCCAAAGCTGCACAGAATACTCCAATTCTGTCTCACTAATGACGCACAGTTGTAACATGACAAGCAAATTCCTGTACCTAAGGCTCTGACTGATGAAAATAAGTGTGCAAATGTCACCTTCACCACCCCGTCTATCTTTGTTACACTTTTCAGGAAAATATGTACTGGTACCCCTGGATTCCCTTTTACACACATTTACTGTGCAAGTTAATAGATAATTTAGTGCATTGATAAAGTACTGATTAAGGAGACATACAGCATGGAGCGAGCCCTTCTGCCCAACTCATCCATGATTAACATGTCCATCTGAGATAGTACCAGATTACGACCCGTATCCCCTTTTCTATTCATGTACCTGTCCATATGTCTTTTAAACGTTGCCATCATACCACCCTTCTACAGCTTCCCCTGGCAACTCTTTCCATATATCTGTAATACGTTTTGTGTGTAAAAAGTTTCCCCTTTGGTTCTTTTTAAATCTTTCCCTTCTCGCCTCAAATCTTAGCCCATTTGTTTTAGACTGCTTTAGACTGTGAGCTAGCATTCTTAACCATGTCTTCTTCATTGGGAAGTAAGAGATGAATTTTAGTGACACTTTTGTTCTTAATTTTTGATAAGTACAAAGTGATTTTTACTAGTATTTGTCTGGTTTGGTTATGTTCACCCAGTAGTAGTAGAGTGGTGCATATTGTTATGTCAGTTCACTTTATTGCATTCAAAGGGAATCTGCCGCTAGTTTGGTACGCAGTGGGTCATATACAAGACGGCCTTGGAGGGATGAGTTAAAAGATGCAAATCACGTCGGAAGTGAAGGTGGCCTGTCTGTAAATGTATCAACTGCTAATACATCATCTTTATATCAACGAAGGTAAGCAAGAACAACATGTTATATGCAAATTATGTACAATTTAGGGAATCTATTTTGTACAATTATGGCTCCACAATTCAATTGATCAAATTAGTTTAGATTTTTTGGATTTTTAAAATTGAATGCTTCGAATTCGAAATATATTGAGTGAATGTGGCTGCGATTCAGGATACCTGTTATTTTTCTGTGCTCTTTAAATTGACAGCCTTTTTATATTCTAATATTTTTTTTAAAAAGAGTTTAAATAGGATTCAGTCTTAGGTTTTACATTAAACAGTATACATTCTTGCATTAAATACCAGCAGAGTTTCTGTTAAGATGTAGTGTCTTGAGTTAGTTTCAGGCAATGGAGTATTTTTGTTATGCTCCTTAGCTCCTTGTGCTGGTGATTCTCGAGCTGTTATCTCAGTGAGTCAGTGGCATTATAACACCTGAGTTGGCTAAACACAGGAATAGCAATAATCCCAGATTAATTTGTTGATTTGATTATTTTTTTTCCTTTACCATTTTGGTCCCCACCTTCTCCAGAATTATTTTATAAACCAGATGCACCATTAATTAGCAGGTTCATGTGCAACCATTGTAGAATAATTGAATCTTACACTTTTTAACTTTCACTAGTTTGAGTTTTATATTAATAAATTCATGTTTTAGGAGCAGATTAAGGCCATTCAGTTCATCAAGTCTACTCCACTATTCAATTCTGGCATCTCTCTTTCCCACTCAACCCCATTCTCTTGCCTTCACCCCATAACCCGTGACACCCTTACTAATCAAGGATCTGTCAATCTCTGCCTTAAAAATATCTAGTGACTTGGCCTCTATGGCCGTCTGTGGCCATGTATTCCACAGATTCAGCACACTCTGACTACAGAAATTTCTTCTCATCTCCTTGCTAACAGTATGTCCTTTTATTCTGAGGCTATGGCCTCTGGTCCCAAATTCTCCCACATAAGCAATTGATTTTGTACTGTAAAGAAGTCCTTATTTTTATGCCGAAAAATAATGTTTGACTAAATCCAGTGTCACGTTTACATTGTTACTGAGGGATACTATTTTGAGTGTTTCTCAGCAGTATTCCAGTTTCTGTGACTGTTCTGAAGAATTGCATTTTGGGAAGGACAATTCTTATTCGGTGACCCTTTTTGTGAAACCTATTCATAAGGGAGTCCAGCTGTTCAGCATTTCCTTCTGCGATGAAATCATATTTTCAAGACCTAATTATTTTCTCTCATAATTATAAATGTTGTATGGTCTTGTACTTACAACAAGAGGCCAGGTGTCCCATGCAGGTTTTTAAGCTAATCTTCAAAGGACAAGTTTCACAATTTGTCATTTCATGGTAAGATGATTGGGATATTCTGTCAAGCTTATTTGCTAGTTTATCCTGTGTTTACCTGTCTTTCAGTCTGTCTATAATTAAATGGTGTAGTATAGTTTCTATCATTACAACTTTTGTATATCAATTGTTACCAGTGCCTCTCTTGGTAGAAGAAAAGATGACTTGAACAGTTCCTCCATTTCTGTCATTCCCATCACCACCTCAGTCATCTCAGCTGCTACCATAGCAACCGTTACCTCCGCTGCTGGCCAGCAACCCAGCCGAAATACCATCATCTCTCCCTCTTTCTCTTCCTCTTCCATCTTAAATAACATTGATTCCACAGCAATCGTCTACCAGGGCAGGTAAGACTAATGTGAAAGGTATGCTTTCTTATGTTTTCTGGCACCCTGCTATTACTTTTTAATAGTTCGTATTTTTGAGGAATAGCTTCTTTATATCCTCTCTCTAATCTCATCAAATCTTGTATTTTTACATGCATATAATAGCTCGGATCAATTGGGGCTCATGGAAATTGATACGATTGGAAATCTTAATTGAGTCCCTTTGAGACTTTCAACAGTTGGTCTTAGTTTAACCTTTGCATGAGGGCAGCAGAACTCTTCCTGAACACATTTTAAAATTAACTTGCACATTTTGACATTTTTCCTGCAGTAGCTGTTCTCAGTTTGTTCTATTCTAATATGATTCCAAGTAAATTAGTATTTTTATAATAATGACCAACACTTACATATATTCATGGCATTGGAATTTCTGAATCTGAGAAAAGTTCTCTTCATGCACTGGCTTGAAATGCTGATATTTCTTATACCAATTTGGGTCTGTTTAAAGGACTGTATTTAAATTCTGCTGCCAGGGTCTCAGTTGTTCGGCACACAAATTTGTTTTGAATATCACAAAGGGTGTTGTGTCGAAAATAGTATAAAAATAACCATGGTTGGTTAAAATCCTGCTTTAGAAAATTCACTCTTTAATTTGTCCGAGTTAATTCTCAGTTCCGTTTGTTTTCATGCTGTTTTAAACTATTATCGTGACATGAAAATGTCTTTGTCTCCAACTGCCATTACTTCATTATCGACAAGCAACATAATCTAATTTTAGCCATTTGGTATTTCATTCCATTTGTCAGTGTAGTGTGTTCATGTGTTTTTGACAGGTCAGTGAGGTCCATGATTAAAATTGACTGTCTCGTTATCACAGTGTACTTAAATGATATTTGGGTCAAGATATGCAAACAGACTTCATTGGGAGCCCAGCGAGTTGCATTTTATAGCTTCAGAGGTAAATTAGTGTATTGTATTCAGTGCTCACATTGGAAATGTTTTGTTTTCCACGTGGAAATTATATGTAGACTGGGTGAGCATTTTGCGAAATGAGCTCTGTTCAGTGTTTCAGTATGGATATCTGAAAAATTGTGTTCTGCAAGTATCGGTGCTGGGCTTCTTGATAATAATTGGATTAAAGTGAAAATGATACGATTAGCAAGCTTGAGCTGGCAGGAACATTAGTGGCGCTGGTGATAGCGAGAAGTGTTGTCAAAATATACAGTAGGAAATGGATTGGTTGAAAGTTTGGGCAGAGAAATGATAGATGGAGTTTAACTGGATAAGCTTGAAGTGATGTGTTTGGGGAAGTCAAAAGCAAGCAGAAAATATACAGTAAATGGCAGGACCCTGAACCTCAATGTACATAGGAATCTTGGGGTACAACCCTCATAATTCCCTTAAAGAGGGATAGGATAGTAAAGAATGAGTAAGGCAAGCTTGCCTTTATCAGGGAATTAAATATAATAGTTGGTAAGTTATGTTGCAGCTTTATAAAACATTGGTTAGGCCATGTGGAGTACTGTGGAGTACTGTGTGCAGATCGATTGGGCACAGTACATGGACAATGTAGAGGCTTTGGAAAGGATGCAGAAGTTGTTCATCAGGATGTTGCAGGGAGCCCCTTCTTGCTCCAAAGATCTAGCAGTTTCTTCTCGAAATTTGGTTTTTGGCTTTCTGCTATTATCTTCATATCTTTGGTCTGCCCTATCACAGACATTCCTTCAGAAAAGAAAAATGAGCGAGGCAGTCATCATTATAAGGAAAACAAAATGTTCCCTCATTTTCTTTGAGCACAAACCTTGAGTTATGTTCACCAAATGCCTGCACATTTTGCTTTACCTATAGATCTAGATATGTAACTACTTTCAGATCAGTAGGAGGAACATGATCTGTCTCCATTAACCTTATTGGTTGAACTATGTGATTATCTTGTAAGTATGAATCAAGCGAAAAATACTCGTCATCCAGATTTGAGTAACATAAACTATTGATTAGTTCAGGAACAGGAGTGGTGCAGTGTGTCATTAGTCATTATTTCACACATAATGTGCTTATTTTATTTGCTGTATTCATTTACAATTTATCCCATCACCTTAATTGAATCAAGATACCAACATGACATATACATTCCTCCTCCTGGTGCCTTGTATATTTACAAGTATTTCACATTGCAATCATGGTTCTTAGTTTGGTCACAGGCAAGGACGTATCTAATAATCCATAAATGGGTTACAGTTCATGCTCCGCATAGACCACAAGGTAAAATTTGTATATCTACCTGAAAAGATTATTGTGGAGTGCAAACGACTACCAGTGGATGTGTCCATTAAGAAGTACCTTCAAGAATTAACAGATGTTTTTGCTTTATGGCTTCTGCCTAACATTTCACATTCATAAAAAAAAGTCAACTGCAGCACTTAAATTCAAGGTTCCAAAGGCAAAACCCCTACATTGGGAAGCCTGGACACAGAGGGGTGACCACTTTGTATCAAATGCCTGTCGAGACCACGAACATGCTTGAGCTTTTAGTTGCCTGTCATTTTAGTTCTCTTACATCCACCCTAACCACAGCTTTTGATCAACATAAATTTGAAACACACCTTGCCTTCTCACGAGACACAATACAGAGTCTGAACAAGGTCCCATTCCAAAACGTTGTCTGTCCATTTTCATCCGCAGATTTGCCTGACCAGCTGAGTTCCTCCAGCAGTGGGTTTCTTTTCACCCTCAAGATTCCTGCATCTGCAGAATATTGTCACCATTTTAATACTTTTCTTGATTCGCCTGCAGAATTCAGTTCATTTAGACGAAGAGCTTTAATGGGTCAGGAACTGAGCAATTCTGATAGAATGGAACATCTCCCTCATCGGTGGAGAGGGTGAATGAGAAAATGCGTCTTGTTAACGCTATCAGCAATGTCATCTGTCACTGAAATGTTTGAAAGTAGGGTGAGAAGGACAGTTTCCAGGCTGAATTCATCCTGTTCTTTTGGGCAGAGCATATGTGAGATTAATATGTTTGAGGTTAACATGTTCAGAATTTTGGTTGAATATTGGGACTCCTCGATGTTGTAATTGTGGCATATGAATATGTAAAACTGCAGGTAAGATGGCCTCATAACGCAAGGCAGAACATTTGTATGATGGGGTCAAAAGTGGGAGATTTTCATTGTCAGAGAGGAGGTATAGTTGTTTGTATACTAGGAGTGCATTTTGTTTTGAGAGTTTGTTATCTTTAAGATTTCAAGAACATTTTTTGCTTTCATTGCTAATTATTTTTAGCTAGTTTTACATGCCCACAAGTTTTTTCTTTGGTCTTTGAAATGGTTACTTGGAAAGTGAGCTGCCGATTGCAATGATAAAGGTGTGAAAATTCATACTCAAACTAGTTTTTCCATCGGATACTAAGCTTTCTTTCATGTCCACGTATGTATAAAGACGGAAACTCGCAAAGGCCATAATGTCATTCCTTTCTGTTATTGACGTAAATGTGAAGTCTAGTGTCGCTGCTATAAAAGGCTTTGTGATGCCGAAGCACTAATCTTATTCAGATAAGGCTAGTGTCGACTTGATCAACTGAAAAAGCTTTCACCAGCAACGGCCTGTTACTGAAGAACACAGAACTAAAGGAATGTGCACTTGATATAATTACCCTGGCATGTCTATGGAGTGGACACTTGAATGCCAAAATATTTTGTTAGTTGCAAATCTGAGCCAACTTCTCTCGCTAGCAAACAAGGATTTTGAGGCTAATTTCTGTGCTTCGAGAAGAAATTCTGTCTTGTTTCCTTCTTGGAAGTACAGATCTGTTTTCCGTTTTCTGCACCTGCTCTTGGTGATTTAACCTTGATGACCATAATGGCTTTGATTCTCAGATTCTGTTGTGTTAGATTCAAGAAGGAAAGTCTTACTTGTTCAAATTATTATTTCAACGTTTTTTGAAGTCCTGGGAAAGTGTATTAAATGAACAGATTTTGCTGGATTCCATTTAAGTTTATCCACCATGTTTGTTTGAGTTTTTTAATTATTAAAATTATTGATGGCTTGCATTGGAAGTGTAAAAAATAGCAAATCCGCCCAGCTTAATATCAGCACAGCAATGTGCCAAGCTGCCTGAATCAGTTTATAGAAAATGTAGTGATATGCTGGCTTCAACAGGGAATGTATTTTAGGTTAAATAGGAATGACTGCTGACGTCCGTGATATCACTTCCTACAGGGCATTATTGTTTATGCAGTAGGTTTTCATTTGCAAGTACTGAGTTATTTAACAATGCAAGGGTTTGTCCTCCATTGCCACTATGCTTAGTGGTTGCAGCCTGTTGTGAAGTAGATTGAGGGAAGAATAAATGTTGGCCAGGGCACTTGGTGTGATCCTTTCCGTAATTCTAATTTTTTTGAGCTGACCTTGAAAGCAAAATGCAGCCGTATATTACGAGGTATCTGTCATTTTGATTATTGAACAGTTAATGTTGTATGGCTGAGAAGAGACACTTGAGAAATGAGATTTGTTACATTCCAGTTTTACTTTCTATTTTTCACTCTTTGATTAATAAAGCAATGAAATTGCACCAGAAATATATGCAAATGAATAAAATGCATAGCACAGGGACTATTTACTGGTTCTTGATGATGCTGCAAAGATTTTCTTCATGGAGAATACATGAATAACCTTAGTGGAAGTGATTCATTTGATATGTAGATGTTGTAAATTTGTCTTGTTTTTGTAAAATTTAAATTTACATATGTTATATTGACAGAAAACTTGAACAAAAAGTTATTCTGAAGAAATGTATTGCAGTGAAAATGAAATGCATGGTTTCCACTTTGTTCAACCTGCACTTTCCACCTGCAAATATTCAACAGCATCTGATGTTGCTGCATTTTGGATGAGAGTAGTTATTTCATGACTCGAACTTAAAATAAATAGTCATCATTGCTGACCTCATAAAATCACTTGCCTGGAAGTCCATATCCAAAAAAACCTTATCTCCGTGCTGACATGTTTCAGGTCCTATCTCACCCCTGTCCGAGATGAAGAAGCCGAATCGCAGAGAAAAGCTCGATCCAGGCAGGCCCGGCAGACAAGGAGATCAACGCAGGTCAGTGGAATTGTCAAACTTTCATATGTAGCAAGTTTAAAATTGCCTCTGCTTAAGTATTGAAATCCACAAATGTGGGTTCATTTTGATGCTTATCAGTGTTGCTTAACACTAAATATCATGTGGTCAGATTAATTGCTATCGAACATACGGTTCTGACCATTCCTGACAAATAAAGGGTTGAGGCTTTTTTTCCTTTTGGGAAAATTATCATTGCAATTGATTTCTCCGATCAATGTACTATTCCCACTGCTAAATCTGTTAACAGACGTGATTTGGAAACTTGTTGAAGTTTTAGTAATTAGTAATGTGATGATATATTTAACATAAACATTTAAGCATTTAACGGGCCAATGATAACAAAAGGGGAGAAAATTTACACAAGCAATTTTATAAGGCCAAATTACAAATTCTATTCCTTTGAGTTAATTGTCGTTGATTTACATCAGGTGTTTAAAATGATAACAGTACAAACAAAGGCCTTTTATCTAAACTAGGAGAGTTTGGGAAGCCCTATTTTAAACATGGGATATTGAAAATCTGAAACTCTTTCAAAATAACATTAGTTTCACTTAATTTTCACGTGGAGTGGTCATTTTTGATTGTTGTTTTATGGATCAAGGAATAAACATTGAGGTCCAGATTAGTGATGATCTAATTGAGCAGCTGCAAAGGCTTTGTGCCCCCCTTTTGTCCATTTATTCCTCAAAGATAATCTGCATGGTGCAAATTAAAAAATAAAACATGAAGGTACACTGTATTCGACATACAATTTCACAATTAAATAATTAGTCATATGTTCACATTATGTTAATTTTAAGAGTTAATTGTATAAAATCTTAGCAACAGGATGCAATTATTCCAGAAAAAAAAAGAATATTGTAGAGGTGGAGTACATTCTTCTGAGAAAGGGAAAATCTTTGCTGAGCCAGAACCATAATGTCGGAGTGTTATTTAAAAAAGACAAGAACTGGACATACTAGATGCATGTGTGCCAATCTGGAAAGCTGCTAATGCTGGCAAACAGCTTCAAAATAGAACATGCCTTAGTACCATAAATTTGGATTTGTGGCCCATTGATATTTTGAATATATGACAAGGTTGGATCATTACCTCTTTTCACTTTTGCATTCTACAATTTGGCCTGCTTGCCTGTCAAAATCAAAAGCTAATACATGTCTTCAATGTAATAGAAAATAAGTTATTTTCAAAATGCAAGGAAATGTGGTTTTGTCTTTAATTAAACGATTATTGCATTACACAAAATCTTATATTATGTATCAGTTTGCTTTGGTCTACTTGGAAAGATGCCCCAGGACACACATGATTACTCAGCATGCAGCTTTTGTTTCTCATATTAGCTACCCTTCATAAAAGAGGGAATATGCTTTTGCTCGCCTATTCGTGCTGCTGTTTCGCTCAATTACTTGCACATCCAGTTTAATTTAAAAACCTATCGGCTTTGCCATGACCTTACTCGTTAAAAAAAGTGATGTCTTACTTCGTAAAACATGATATAATGGTTCTCTTAATAAAATACTAAATGCCAACTGTTCAACATGTCTTCCTTTAAAGGGCATTATGAAACAAAATGCCTGCATTGAATCCGCCTTAATACACAAATTGATCCTGGTCACAAATTGGAAAGTATTTGTGCTATGCCAAGTGTAATATATTCAAGTTTTCGATGATTCAAACCTGGGTGGCTGTCCAAGTTAAGGGAAGAGGCTTGAAGGAAATAAGGGCAGGCTGACTGACTGGGTATGGATATGGTAAAGTGGAAACATTTGGTCATCCCATTTTGCGATTGAAGAGTATTAGTTTTGATGGACTCGGGTGGCTTTCTACATGAATCCCAAGTGCAGATACAATAACCAATCTACAAAGGCAAATGATAGATTGTCTTTAATTAAAAGCGAATTTGAGCATGAAAGTAAAGTTGTCCTTCAATTGAGGACAGTAGTGACACTATCACTATCTTGGGCTATGGTATCCTGATCAGATTTGCAACCCCCCTCCTCCCCCCTCCTTAAAATTTTCATAAGATACAAATTGCTTCCAGAAACTTGGTGGATATGGTGCATTAAAGATAAAAAGTGAGCCACGTGCTCAGTAGTGTCCATTGATACTCACCTTTTGAACTTAACTACACCATACCCATCAAGGTATTGAAAAGAGAACTGTGCACTCATTAATATCTTGGGCAAATGGATATAATAATAATAATAATAATTTTATTTATAGAGCACTTTAAAAACAAACATAGCTGCAACAAAGTGCTGTACATCACTAATCATTGACAGAAAAGTTAATACACACCAAAAATAACAATCAAAAGAATATGAAGTTGTTTCCACAATGCATGTGAGGTTTTCTTCTGTATAAACTAGAGGACATGCCTCTACTGTTATGTTATCAATGAATTACTCATTTGGTGATTCTCCTTTAAGATTTCAACTTGAAACTACATTTCCTCACCATTTCTGGTGTTCTTCTCGTCCCCTACCACCTGTCTCTTATATCCCAAAGCAATCTTCAAATTTGCAATGTTGTTTTGTACTCTGTGCCTAAATACAGTTCCAGGCCTCAATGTCCTCCATCATGACCTGTAATGTGACAATTTCTGTGCAAACTGATCTGAGATTGAATATAGTGTAGGTTGGCTTGGGTTGGAATAGTGCAATGGAATATTGCATGCATTGGCACATATGCCTTTCTGTTTAATGCGTCTTTTCAAGTTCTGTGATGGTTTCCTGCACTGCCACCCAGTGTCTTAGACATGAAACAGCATATCTTGCTCAAGCTAAGACAAACAATGTTGGACCTTCATCCTGTTCTTATAGTGATAAACATCTAACACTAAGCACTTATCAAAATGTACACTATGGGTGTAACCAGTAAATATTTTCATTGTTAAATGGACTTTCTAAATGCCAAATCACGTTGTCACCCACAAACAGATAAGTGATTGAAGGAATGGTGGAAGGAAAGTTTAACATCAACTTTAAAAAAAATCTGTTTTCATTTAGGATCTTTCCTAATTTTATCACACTTGTATCATTTCCCAGACCCTCTTTGCAAAATCCACACACTCCGGAGGTAGGCAGTCATCTTGAGGGCAATGTATATTGCTAGTAATACTGTGGTAAAATAAGAATCTGACTGGGAGGGCTTATCACTACCAAACAAGGCCGAAATGATGTGCTCTGGTGTGTTCTGACAATGAGATATGTTGCCAGACAAACTGATCAGTCTCTCAGAACTACTCCATAGGATCCATTGAGTCCTTGTGCTGCAGTGCCAAAGAATGTTCCATGCTGACCTATGGACTTGGGCTCAAATTTGTTGGTCTGGAAGAACGTTTCGATAAGGGACAGGTGGTACGGCAATGTCCAGCTGACTGACTTTCGCAAGACCAGAGTTAGGTAGAACCTCAGCAGGTAATGACACTTGGTGCCCACATGCTTTGGCTGCAGGCACAGCCTGATGCAGCCACACACGTAGGTGGCCATCAGGATAAGGGCAACATTGGGCGCGCTTTTGCCCCCTTTGTCCACGTACTTGTGCATCATGACCCTTCAGACCTGCTCCATCTATGATCCCTAGATCAGCTGGAAGACGGGCCGGGTAATCGCCAAGGCAGATGAGCAAAGGATGAACCATACCTGCACTAAATACAGCAGCCCTGATAACACCTCATTCCTGATGACCAGTTTTTCCAGTTATCGAGAGGGAACACTGTTTCCACTGTCCCAATTATGTTTGGCCTTGGCTGTCTGCTCCAAACCGGAACCCCAGCATCTTCAGTAAGTCTGGCCTGTTGGTGCAGGGAACAGAAGATTGAAGAGCCTGGCCTTGCTCTTCCTGCGGTTGATTCTGGCTCCCAATGAAAACTCAAACTGGTCACAGATGCTGATCAATCTGTGGACTGACCTTGGATCTGAGCAAAAGACAGCGACATCATCCATGCACAGGGAGGCATTGATCTGAGTGCCCTCACACCCTGGCAATGTCACCCGTCTTATGCTTCCATCCCTCTTGACGGATTCAGCAAAGGGTTCTATACAGCACACAAACAAGATGGATGAGTGGGAAACCCTGCCTAACTCCAGACCTGACGGAGAAGCTATGTGTTTCCCACCAATTATTTTTGTCTGCACTTGCAGATATCTGTGTAGAGCAGTTGGATGGTGCCTCCTTTATCATCCACCCTTAGTAGCAATGTTACAAAATTTTGAGATTTAAAAAATCAAGTCTGCAATTTATCCCATCAGATAAAGCATAACAATAAGTTTAATTTGACACCAAATTCACTTTCATATCTCAAGTATTAAACAAGTTGACCATTGGAATACTCGTTCAATTCCATCTTGTGTGAGATTGATTTTCAATGATATGGCTGCACCTGGAGCATCAACAGCGAGCTTTGCTCCCCTTCTCCCGGAAGTCCTATTTCATTTTCTCCAATCTTGCTGGATGCTTGAATGTAATGTCAAAGTATCCCTTTCCAGGTAGTCGTGGTAGCAGTAGATGTTCTTGGCCTCAGACCTGCAGTTTTCCACTAGGGCATTCTTGATGCCGAGGTCCCTGGTGAAGGGGTTCTCCTCGCTAAGGTCCTTCACTGTCACCTCATTGAAGGAATCCTTTGTGCTCCCGCTGTACTCAAATGCCACAGCACAACAGGCTTTCTAGACATTTTTTATGTGAAAAGCGTTTGGTCCCCCAAAATGTTGACATTGCGCTGGATTAGGAAGCCGAACTGCAGATGCTGGTAAAAATCCAAGGTGAGCTAATCGTTAATGCAGGAGTAACTCGGGGTGCCAGCATCTCTGGTAGAGAAGGAATGGGTACATTTCAAAATGTGCCCATTTCTTCTCTCCGGAGATGCTACCTGCGAGAGATTGAGTTACTCCACATTTTGTGTCTACCTTCCAAATATTTGTTGTCTTGCCTATAAAACTAATAATACCTCTCTTCTCACAGATGTGTGTCCAACTCGCAGTTGATCATAGCCAAAAGGCTGAGAAGCAAACTCTGTCAAGGTTGGTCCTTGCCCACCAGATGAGCTTCCTGTCTCTTGAGGGCTCCTTCCCATTCTATTGGTTTTTCTCTCTCCTGTCTTAGTTTAGCTGCTGTGGTGACACTCATGCTTTTACCTTCCTCTTGCACTTTCTCACATAAATAGGTATGACTTTTCCCTTTGGATAGCACTTATTCTTCTAACCCAGATCTACTTCTGGATTTTTTCCTTATTGATTAGGAGCTTACAATTCCTCTGATATGTGTGTTATTAAACATTTGTTCATTGGCATATTTTGAATCCTGTTTTCATCTTTTTTTGAGATGTTGCTCTAATCTCCCAAAATAATGCACCTGGAGCAGCAACAGCGGTATTCTTCTGCAATCCCCTTCTCCTGGAAGTCCTGTTTTATTTATTCTTGAACCTTGCATACCTCATTACCTTGCCAATGGGGAAAAAAAACATCTTTTGTCTCTTGCTGTGAACAAAACACCTTTATGGCCAGGGCTGAGATGCGATATAAAAATCTTAATTTTTCCATAGGTTTGAGAGCATTGTTTGCCATCCGAGGTCCCTGGTGAAGGGGTTGCATTTCGTGAGGTCCTTCACTTTCACACTCAGCTTGTTCTGAATCCTTATTCCTCCTGAGGCACCTCAAAGCCACAGCACAACAGGTTGTAGACATTTTTTAAGCTGGAAAGAGTATTAGTTTTTTTGGTCCCCCAAATAACTTGTCTCTTGTGTAGGAAAGAACTGCAGATGCTGGTAAAAATCGAAGGTAGGCACAAATGTAGGAGTAACTCGGGGGGTGAGGCAGCATCTCTGGAGAGAAGGAATGGGTGACATTTCAAATGTCGCCCATTCCTTCTCTCCAGAGATGCTGCCTCGCCCGCTGAGTTACTCCAGCATTTTGTGTCTACCTTCCAAAGAGACCTTGTTGTCTTGTTGTCCTCCTCTCCTCTCACAGATGTGTGTCCAACTCGCAGTTGATCATAGCCAAAAAGCTGAGAAGCAAACTCTGTCAAGGTTGGTCCTTGCACCAGATAAGCTTCCTGTCTCTTTCCTACTCCATCACCATTCTATTGGTTTTCTCTCTCCTGTCTTAGTTTAGCTGCTGTGGTGACACTCATGCATTTTACCTCTCCTCCAAATTTATCACATACTGTAGGTATGACTTTTCCCTTTGGATAGCACTTATTCTTCTAACCCAGATCTACTTCTGGATTTTTTCCTTATTGATTAGGAGCTTACTAATTCCTCTGTTATGCGTTATAATAATATTTGTTCATTTGCATATTTTGAATCCTGTTTTCATCTTTTTTATGTTGCTCTAATCTCCCAAAAATAAAGTTACTGTGATTTATTTATTCTTTGAACCATGCATACCTCATTACCTTGCCAATGGGGAAAAAAAGCATCTTTTGTCTCTTGCTGTGAACAAAACGCCTTTATGGCCAGGGCTGAGATGCGATATAAAAATCTTAATTTTGCAAATAGGTTTGAAGATGTTTGCCATTATTTTAAAATAATGAAGGTTTGCATTTTTGGCCATCCATTTTAAGACTGATGGATTGTGATCTAAATAAATATTCCTACACTACTTCCTAAGCAAAGTTTTGCTGTCTTTAAACATTCTATCAATTTACTAATGTACAGCAGTTTTGAATGGAATATGCTGGTAACTTTTAAAAATAACCCTTAATTATCCACATTATTCAATGACCAACAAGGTAACAAGAAATAAAAAGTAACCAACACTAACACTTTTCCATTGATCCTCGGCTTTCTGCACTGCACTGGCTCGCAACCAATCTAAATCTCTCTTGAAAAATTATTATCTTTGTTTTTAAATGTCTTACTAGTCTTAAAAACACAAAATGCTGAAGATGAGCAGGAATTCACACTGCATCTGTAGAAAGAGAAATTCATTTCTCCAGCTGCTGTTTTATTGAGTTTCGTCTAAACCTGTCTGGGTGGGGGAGATCAGATAAAGCTCTCGAGAACAGTACAACTCGGAACTCTTAAACAGTTTATTAAAACCCACCCAATTAAATGGCTCAAATATAATGCAAATACAAAGAACACAAAAGATGTTGCATGAAATCATAAAACGTATATTAAATAGTGTAAGCTATTGCATTCTAATGGGATGTCTGTATGCTGTGCCTTACACTTATTAACTCTTAATTGCAGCTACTAGCCCCTCTACATGAAATAAGTCATTTAATTGAGAGAGTTTTTGCATTGTAAGCTTGTCCCCATCAGAAGTGCATTTGGACCCTTTCCCAAGCTGAAGGGGAATTTCACTCCCATCAGTCTAGACTTAGTCAGATTTGAAACCCAAAGTGTTTTAAACCATTATGCATTATTAATTTATGCAATTGCTCATTTTTTTAAAACTGTGCTTCTACTATTTGTATGCTGATATGAAGATGTGCTTTGTTAAATCAGGGTGTAACGCTAACAGATCTGCAAGAAGCCGAGAAGACATTCAGCCGTTCTCGTGCTGAAAGACGAGCTCGGGAACAACAAGAGAAGGATGAAAAAGAAAAACAAGATGTAGAAAAGCAGGATGAAAAAGAAAAGCCATTAATATCACAAGATGCAGAAGACTACAGACAAAGATGGAGTAGAACTCAAGAAAAAGAGGTATCATCAACATTCCTGAATGTTTTAATAGGGCGAAAACAAAAGGGAAGTGACACAATGTGCACTTTTATTGGTCTGCGCCATAAACACTAAGTTCATAAGTCATGGGAGCAGAGGTAGGCCATTCGGCCCATCGAGTCTACTCTGCCATTCAATCATGGCTGATCTATCTCTCTCAACACGCCTCCTGCCTTCTCCCCATAACCCCTGACACCCGTACCAATCATGTATCTGTCAATCTCTGTCTTAAAAATACCCAATGACTTGGCCTCCACAGCCGCCTGTGGCAATGAATACCACAGATTCACGATCCTCTGACTAAAATTCCTCCTTATTTTTCTCAGTTTCTTTAGATTAATAAATGTTTTAGCTGAGATTGGGATTCTGAAGAAAAAAAAATCTACATTTGGTTTCACAATGCAATAGCAACCTAATCCACTGTGTGGCACTGTTATTCTACTTCCGTTTCACTGCTATGCCAGATTTAAGAGGATGGTTGCTTATTCTGATAGCTTGGCAATGATGGACATCAGTTTTATTTGTTTTCACTGCTGCTGATTTTATTGTAACAAGCAGAAAATTGTTTCAGTAGTCATAAACCATGAGTTTAAAAAAACAAATCTAGCTGGATCCAAACCTTGGATGCAATCATGACAGCAGGCAATGCATTGAGGACTAAAATATCTAAGCTGACAAGTACAGCTGTACATCAGGGTGACTAGATATTGCGCGAATTGAAATTAATTTCCGAGAGAATAAGGATTGGTGCAAAATCATCAAATGCCATGGAAATTGCAAAAAAGATAGAGCTGTTATTGAATTATTTATATCCTGCTTGCATTACTTGGAGAGTGAAACTTAATTTGAAGAAACTGTTCCTGTGCTGTATTGTTCTGTATTCTAATGAGTTTTGCACCTGAACATATTCCGCTGGCTCTTTGTACCAATTTAAACGAGCATTGTGCCAAAATTCAGACCCGCAGCCAAAACTGCCTATATACCTGGATGAATTGATCATTATTTCATTTTTCCACAAATTAAGCTGATTTGTGACCTTTGAAGAAAATTAAAAGTAAACTTTTGGCTGCATGGACACATTTTAAAACATTACGCACAAACTATCTTCATCCTAATTAGCAAATAGTTTTTTTGTAATACTTCAGCATTTCCAGTATTTTAAAATTGAAATACTCATTTGATGAATTGACATGATTTTATTGAAATTTTGTGATAAACTCATTAAAACATTTTTGGTTAGATTAATCAAACTGCACCAAATTATCCCTCTCAAACATCATTTGTGTTTTAAATTATGTTTTAAAATACCATTCGAATGCATTGGTGCAAGATAGATTATTTTGTTTAGCATGTAGTAGATCGTTGATTTAGGAAAAAATGAAATTCTATCCAATTGTATAGCTGAAGTATTTTCATCAAATTACAATTTATTAAATGGATTGAAATTTCAATTACCTTTGAAAGGGGATGTGCAAGGTAGATTGTCTCTGAATTTGCATTTGCTACATTTTATCCAAACATTTCAAGGCTTTTCTTTTCTCCTTGTAACCAGTCTGGATATCGCCAATCCCGGAGTACGTCACAGTCAGATAGTCCAACTGTACCTCTTGTGTCACCTTCTACATCAGACAGTTTGCTGTATGCAAGTATCCAACAAAACCAGCTGAATGGAATCTTAGATCAAACCCCATCTTACCTTCCACACTCAAGGATTTTATCGAAAGAAATGGAGAGCAATGGTAATGTTTAGATTTCTCTCAATAAAGGAATTGTATTTTTCTCCTCCTAACATTGCTTTGAGGAACTTTTGGGTCGGATGGAAAGGTTTTAATATTGTGTAATAACGCAAGTGCACTACTTTTGCCTTTTGTTGTAGTGTGCAGCAGGAATATTCCACTAAAAAGTTGTACAGGTGCACAACCTTTTATCCGACAGCCTTGGGACCAGACACTTTTCGTAATTCAGAATTTGTCGGTCTTCGGAATGGAAATTTTTTACCGTAGATTTTAATGGCTGGCTCAGTGGTAGAGTGCTCGGCTCATATCCGCAAGGTCGCGAGTTTGCGCCTTGATCCCGGCAGTTACTCGGTCGCGAGTTTGAGTCTTCAATGTAGTTTTTTCTTGCAGAATAAATGTTTGTATGAAATGCAGTGTAGGAGAGGTGTACTGACTGTGTGGGCAGAACTTTGGAAGTGATTGCCCACCAGTCTAAAAAGCCGCTGTGTCTCCCTGTCCCTGGGATAGCAGGGGGCGATCAAACAGCACAATACCCCCCTCCCCCTCCAACTTCAGAGGAATCCGCTCCCCGATGGGCCGCTACGGCGCCAAGTGGCAGTTTACCCACAGCCCGAGCTGCGCCTCCTCATCCGCCACCCCAAGACTTACCTTGCACACCATCAGGTTCTGCCCCTACGTGTTCCTCTGGAGTTGGAGCGGGGCTGGGCTGGAGTTGCTGCTGGCTGTGGGTCTCTGGGATCTCCGTCCTTGCAGTGGGCCTGGGGGGTCGCTGTCCCGTTGGTCCTGACGTCTCCGGCCACCCCCATGGACAGGAGCTGAGGCTGGGAACTGTACCGCCCTTGCCCCCTCCCTCTGCAACTGCAAACAACCCCACTCTCCTGCAAGGGCGGTACAGTTCCCGGAGGATAGCAGGTGGCCGGAGACGTCAGGACCAACAGGAACCCGCTCCCCGATGGGCCCCTACGACGCCCCGAGCTGCGCCCCGTCATCCGCAACCCAGGTTCCTAAGTAGTTGGAGCGGGGCTGGGCTGCTGTTGGCTGTGGGTCTCTGGGATCTCCGTGCTTGCGGTGGGCCTGGTGCTCGACGTCCAATTGGTCCTGACGTCTCCGGTGACTCGCACCGATCTGCTGCCATCGCCGACGTGAAGACAGTACAAAGCCCCCGCGCCGGTGCAATGAGCGGGGAGCTGGAGAGGGGAGGGAAGGGGTCACACACATGGCCGGGAAGCAGAGGGGTGTAGATGGGGGTGGTGACAGATGGGGCCAACAATGAGTGGAGAAAGACAGAAACACCGACGTGCAAAGGAGACCTACAACAGTGCATGATCTCTCTCCCGTGGCAGGTGACTGTCGTTGGGAAACTGAAGGGAGCGACAATCTGCTGCTGCCTCCCTGAGTTAAAGAGTTCCCACGGTAGACTCACGATACATAGGCGGCCTAGCTCGGGGATTCTTGAATCCCCGAATAAATAATAAAGACGAGATAAACGTTAAGTAAAACTTTAAACATAAACTGGTGAGCTTTGGTATGCAGACGACATCCTGGAAAAAATGTCCGGTTTCTTCCAGGTAGGCGATATACCCTCCCGGGCAATATACCCTCCACTTCTCTTTTATGAAGGGGATTTAGTTCCCCTTTTTTCGAGGACCGACCGGAGGTTCCGCTGTCACCTCTGCGGGCCGCCCTCGGTGAACGCTAATTCAACTTTGTCTTTGGATTCCTACTCTCCCACGCAATGTACCCTCGGCTTCTCTTTTATGAATGGGGATTTAGTTCCCCTTTCTTCGAGGACCGACCGGAGGTTCCGCTGTCACCTCTGCGGGCCGCCCTCGGTGAACGTCCTGTCTCCCTGTCCCTGGGATAGCAGGGGGCCATCAAACAGCACAATACCCCACTCCCCCTCCAACTCCAGAGGAATCCGCTCCCCGATGGGCCGCTACGGCGACAAGTGGCAGTTCGCCCACAGCCCGAGCTGCGCGACCCCAAAAACACGACGGCCCTTGCACACCATCAGCTTCTGTCCATACGGGGAGCGTGTTCCTCTGGAGTTGGAGCGGGGCTGGGCTGGAGTTGCTGATCTGGGATCTCCGTGCTTGCAGTGGGCCTGGGGGTCGGTGTCCCGATGAGGGGGCGCAGCTCGGGGAGCGGCTTCTGGTGGTCCTGACGTCTCCGGCCAGTTTGCAGTTTTCCTCTGTAGTTGGAACGGGGCTGGGCTGCTGCTGGCTGTGGGTCTCTGGGATCTCGGACAGGCAGCAGCATATTGTCAATTATTAACCCTCCCGCGCAATATACCCTCACCTTTTATTTTATGAATGGGGATTTAGTTCCCCTTTCTTCGAGGACCGGGACCGACCGGAGGTTCCGCTGTCACCTCTGCGGGCCGCCCTCGGTGAACGTTTTCAAGGACCTTTCTTCAAGGACCGAAATTTTTTTCGCTATTCGGAGGTTTTCGTTATTTGGATCGTCGGATAAAAGGTTGTGCACCTGTAGTTTAAAATTGAAATGTTTACAGCCAGTTCCTTGCTCACTTGTGAAGATTTGCCCTTAACATACCTTTTTGCCTCAATTTCAACTTAAATGGGTTAAATCTTTAATCAATCAATCAATTTTATTTGTATAGCACATTTAAAAACAACTCACGTTGACCAAAGTGCTGTACATCAGAGCAGATACTAATGTGCTACATACAATGGTACACAGACCTAACAATACATACATAAACTGTTTACAGCGCCCCCTCAGAGGGCCTCAAAAAAGGCTAGGGAGTAGAAATAGGTTTTGAACCTCGATTTAAAGGAGTCGATAGAGTGGTCAGTTCTGATGAGGAGAGGGATGCTGTTCCACTGTTTAGGTACTGCAACCGCAAAAGCACGGTCACCCCTGAGCTTAATCCTAGACTGCGGGATAATCAGTCGCCCCAAGTCGGTCAAAATTTGTTTTTTTTTTTAATGATGTAAAAACATAATCATGGTGACGTGATGATCTGTTTAACATTAAAATGCAGAGTGACCTCGATCATCGCAGGGAAGTGGTATTGCAGGAGGCATTAAAAAACCTTACACGAGCAAGATATCCTCGCAAACTGGATAAATAGAAATAGTGACAAAAATTAGATGGTGTAAAAGTTAAGCAAAATCATGTGAAAACATGTAAAGTCGAATGCAATGCATTCTATGCTAAGATTTTTTAAACATAACAGGCAATGACATGAAAATTTCAATGCAGAAAAAGCCATGAGATTGAAGCATATTTAAAACAAAGGCTCTGTAAATGATAAAGATATTGATAAATGATAGACCATTTCACCCCCTCATAAAAGTGCAGAATGCTTGTCTCTAGTTCATTGCCATTCTTGTTCTAAGCTTTTTTTTTTTAATTCCTGTTTTAATAACTGTTATTCCCTCTTCCACTTTATATTTCAGAGTATACACTAACAAAAAAAAATAATCTACCGCCACCTGCCACTTTTAGCCATTTGGTCCCACCCTATCAGAGGTATTCCCTTTGTCCTGTCTAACGCTCCCCCTCTTTCTCTGCAACTTAAAACTGATTTTCTCACTTCCTCAGTTCCAGTGTGTCCAGCATTTTCTGTCTTTATTTCTGCCTTTACCCTCTTGGTGACAACTGAAGTTTGAAGAGAATTTTATTAATTAAATGAATTAAGCTTGTACCTCTATACCCATTACACCAGACATTAAAATATATATATATTGGGATATTGAGTGCAGGAAGCTGTATTGTCAAGATGCATTGAAATATTTAATTTTTTACACCAAGGATACTTCACCCAGCTGGAGGTTCTTTCAAACCCTGCTTTCCAACAACATTTGCACCACCAATTTATTTTGGTCTTATTTTTCTCATGAATGCCGTCTCCATTTTCCTTTGCACGGTCATCATCGTTGTGACATTAATTAGATAAGAGAAATTGCAATAGCATTGATAGCTTTAGACACAATACATAATCACGTGAAATAGCATCATTGGCATGTTTGACAGGTTCTGTATTATGAGGAATTATAGACGTATGTTAGATTTTTTTGGTAATACTTGATTTGTTATGCATTTTAAAAAGGTGGTTCTGAAAACGTAAATGAAGATGACAGAGACTCTAATGAAAAACAGCTGTCAATAAGGGAAAGACGACGACCCAGGGAGAAACGGCGATCCACTGGAGTATCGTACTGGGCTCAAGATGTCAGTATTTCTTCTTGATTTTTTTTCTATTAGGAATGTGTTAAAATGAGCAGTTGGCTTCAGAGAAACATCTTCACTTGGTTGCAGCGAAACTTTCAGTAAAGTGAGATTGGTTTATTTATTGTTAGCATTGTGCTTTAAACATTCCCATCAAAAATAACCAACAGTAATATAGAAGATGCATTAAATCATTTCAGAAACTTCAAAGCATAAAGAAATATTACTACTTCAATGATTATGATTTAATTATGCCATTTTGCCTCATATTTTATTAATATTTTTTTAAGTAACCTGAAATTGAAAAAAATCTGATTTTCATGATGTTTGGTTTATCAGTTTGAAGAGCAAGATAGGCAATTTGAAATGTAAAGATGAAGTGGCGGATGGCAAAACTAACTTAAAGGATGTACACACTAGTAAAAAAAGGAGCGTTGTTTGCTCTTTTGGTTGCTCTGTTGCCTTTTGCTGGGATCTTACCCATTTTGGATAGATGTAACTAATCAATTCTGTCAGCTCTAATACTCTTAAATACAGTAGATCTGGGAAATCCAATTACTGAGCACAAAACTGCAGCGCAAGAATGTCTTTCTGCATTAATGTAGGAACTTGAAAAAGATAAATAGATAGACAATGGAAAGTACATTCTTGTATAAAAAGATATATTTCTTAATTTTGAGCTAAATATTGCTACCCCCACCCCACCACAAAAGGAAAATAACAGGGGCTCTTGAAATTCATATCTGACTGTCAAATTAGGATGTTCTAAAATGGAGGAAATTTGAAATGTAAGTAGCCAAGATTGCTCTTGAACATGGATTACATTTCTGCAGGTTACTGTGGTTGGAGAGGGATAATACTTGCAGCAAAGAATCGGGAGGGGGGGGGGGGGGGGGGGGGGGGCTCATTTGATTAATGTGAAGAACATGTGAAATATTGGTTAAACCCGAGCCATAGGAATAACTAAAAAGAAGTAATGTATTTGTATTGACTTTATTTTAGTAAATAGGACACATTTTTATATAGGATATAAATGAGCCATGTTTATTCATTCAAGATGTTTGCCCATAAAATACTCCTAAGTAGCACCTTATTTGTGTTCCTTTATATTGTTATGGTTTGAATTTGTGATGTTATGCTTTTCCTTTAGGGTGAAAGTGAAAAAGAGGAGAAAGATACCCAGGTGAGCATGTTTAAAAAGACAGTGCCAGCAGGCATGGATCAAAACTTACCAATCATCTTTTTGCTTTTTTGTCTCACAATGGATGCAAAAGTGTTTGGAACTCCATTGTAAAAAAAAATTGTCTGGGTGCATCGTGTTAACATTCATCTCTTGATTTATCGATCATTTGACTTGCTGTAAACAGGAGCAGAATAATCAATTACCTGCATGGTATATTTAACTTGCCAGGTTGGTGTATTCAGGGGACCATGTACATTGACAAAAATGCTGCGTAAAAACATTGCCAGGGCAGAGATTTGTGTTATTTTCTCAAGAAAAGTTAAGTTTGAATGGAGATAATGGAAATCTAGGGTAATGAAAGGGTTCAACAATGTTGCTTTTGACAAAATGTTTCCACTAGTGCGGAGTAATGATCAGACATTAGAAAGGCAAGAAAGAATGGTACTTTCATTTTGGACATTGGCAGACCTCACTCAAAGAGCAGTGAAGATGTGGGACACTAATAGAAAGAGTTGTTGAGATATATTTAAGTGTAAGCTAGATATGAAGGAAACCGGAATAGAAGACTTCACTGAAAACTAGAAGTATGCTTGGGAAAAACTGCTCACTAGCAGCCATTTGGATGCTTACCCTGTTAAACTTGCATTGCGTCAGCTTAAATGTAATCTTCAGATGTGCAGCAAAAAGAAAACCGTACACTTAGAAAATATACTGTTTAAATACAAGTGTAACAGATTTTATCAACTTGAAATTAAAACTTAAATAACAAGAGTCAAATCAAGAGAGTTTATTGTCATGTGTCCCAGATAGGACAATGAAATTCATGCTTGCTGCAGCACAACAGAATATTGTAGGCATAAATACAGATCAGATCAGTGTGTCCATGTCCACATATACCATAGAATATATATATATATACACACACACACACATAAATAAATAAACAGATAAAGTGCAATAGTTCAGAGTTTGTTTGAAGTTGTGTTTTATAGTATGATGGCTGTGAGGAAGAAGCTGTTACTGAACCTGGTTGTTGCAGATTTCAGGCTCCTGTACCTTATACCAGATGGCAGCGGAGAGATGAGTGTGTGGCCAGGATGGTGTGGGTCCTTGATGCTGGCAGCCTTTTTGAGGCAGCGGCACAACAGAAAATAACTTGCAGCATAAACTAATTAATAATAGACCAGTTCGTAATCTGTTCTTTTGATTGCCAATGATAATAACTATTCACAACATTCTAGATCTTTGTTTATTTGTCTGCTGCTTTGCATACTTATGGAAGTTAAAACATGAAACTATGGATGCAAGAGAACCAAATATGGTTCTCCCCTGAGAACCAAATATAGAATTGTAGATGTTTTTTTTTTGTATGAACTGTCAACACAGAGTGGTCCATAAATGATTCCGCCCATAAATGATTCCGCTCTGGTGTAAAGGAGGTAAATATTCTGGAGTGAATAAAAACCTATTAAGTTAAATATTGTAATATAGACTAGAGCAGTTGTGCAACTTGATTTGGATTAAAACAAGTTAATCAAATTCCTAAATACGAGTGACTTTCAGAGAACATGAAATACTGTATTTAAAAACAAAATGTAAAGGTAAAAATTTAATTTTCGATCTTGCTGAAAATCCTTTTACACAATGATGGTGTATTTGGTAAATGAGAATGAAGAAATTATTGCCCTGTGTTAGTGAATGCACATGCATAATGCCAATGTGTAAGCGGAACTGGTTTATATTTTAACAATGTTGGTAAAAAAGTGACATTCTAGGAATAGTTTAAAGCACAAGTGCTTAGGTCATTATCACTTACCTGATGTATTCCAGACCAATTCAATCTCTAACCGAATAAACAAAACACCAGAGTTTGATTTTCCTTTGTCTAATTTCAGTAACTTTTAATGTTTCTGATAATTGAGCTATATCCTCCTGTTTCAGAAGCAAGATGAGCTTGTGAAAGTTAGAAATCATTTGAATACCTGACGGGTTGCATGCTGAGAAACTGTTCATCTTGGTTCAGGATCTAAACCAAGCTTAAATTTTCAAGATGTAGTTTGGTTATTTCAAGGCTGAGATGAGAAATTTACACAAGTTTTTGAACCCATTAAATCTTTGTTCCCCAGAGCAAAGCATATTCAGGATTGAGTGCAATAGCGTGTTGAATACAAATTGAATCTGGGATAAAATGATTGAGTTGTGGAGGTTTGACCATAATTTTGAATGGAGTGGATTGAACTAACTAAATAAGGATAGGTGATGTTGGAGACTAGCAACTAGATTGTGCAACATTGTGACATCTCAAAAGCATTTCCGTTTCAACAATAAATGCGTTTGTATCTCCTATAAAGAAGAAATAGTGGCATAACCAAAATTATCTGATTAATAAATGTATAAAGCTGGCTTAGAACCCACAAGATAAAAGAGGACCTGAAAAAGGGAGACAACAGATGTAAAAGAGTGCATATTCTGGAAATCTAAAATAAAATCCGAACATGCTGGCAATAGTTTGAAGGTTGTTGATCTCCAATGGTTCTCTCTCCACAGATGACTTGCTCAGCAATGTTCATTTCAACAGTAGTGGTCTTATAAGAGTTATATTTGGGAAGTTGTTTTTGTAAAAAACAATATCGCTGACAATTACAGTGGGAATACATTTTTTAAAATACTTAAACAGCTAAGCTTGACTTTAATGAGTTGCATTTGTTCATCCAAAAAATCACATTTGAAGGCTTGACTGCACACTTTCATGGGGGAAAAAAATCTTACTCATGAGAAAATAAACTACTATAATATAATTGTGTTAGAGGGTTATTCTTTGCTAAATCTGAAAGTTCTTCCTTCTACTAGAGTTAGTCCAGAGAAATGACCAGAGGAGAGTTTTCTTTTTCTATAAAGAGACAAGCATTAAAGAAGTGCAAGTTTTGACTTTTTTTTAACCATTATGGGCAAATGGTCTCTGTCCATGAGCAATGGACAAGATTAGCAGAAATTAATGAGGTTATTTTACAGGTTAAGGCAGAATAAATTAGATAAGGTAATAAAGAAATGGAAGAGAACTTAAATATGGTGTAAAAATAAAACATAATTTGCTGGAGTAACTCGGCAGGTCAGGCTTCATCTCTGGAGAACATGGATAGTGACATTTTGGGTTGTAACCCTTCTGCAGACTAAATATTGTGTACTTCTCCAACTTGTCTTCACGAGGATAGAAGAAGAGTTTCGACCCGAAACGTTGCCTATTTCCTTCGCTCCATAGATGCTACCTCACACGCTGAGTTTCTCCAGCATTTTTGTCTACCTTAGATGCACGTTTGGTTTAGAGATACAGCTCGGGAACAGGCCCTTCTGCCCACTGAGTCCGCGCCGATCAGCGATCCCGCGCACTTACACTATTCTACACACATTAGGAACAATTTTTACAATTATACAAAGCCAATTAACCTACAAACATCTATGTCTTTGAAGTGTGGGAGGAAACCAGAGAGCCTAGAGAAATCGCAGGCAGCTTTATCCCACCCACCCCCCCCCCCTCATTCAAAAGAAGCAAGGGGGTGGGATAAAGCCGTTTTAGTTCCTCTGGTTTGCTGTAGAGGGAGTGAGGCGTGATGAAAATTAATCAGCGGCGCTCAGAAAGGAATCTCTTCTCCGCACCCCTTCATCCCCTCCCCTTGTGACGATGATTCATGGGACTCCTGGGATAGGCTTTGATGTTTTATGAGCAGGGATCAAAAAAATGGCTCCATATGCTCTATAGTCTGACCAAATGAGGAGTAATCTCATTAAAATGTACAATATTCACGGAATTGGCAGAGTAGATGAAAGGATGGCACCTGCCTCAGCAGGTGTGTCTAGATCTTGGGGTTTAAATATCTCAAAATATCGGAAGTCAAGTGGAAATGTCTTCACGTTGAGGATAGTGAATCTTTGGAATTTCCTAACCTAGAGAGCTGTGAAAGCTCAATCAATGCACACTGTATACTTAAGACAGGCTGATATATTTTGGGATTCATGAAACAAAGGGATTTGTATGTGAAAGCACCATTCAGGTTAAAGATCAGGCCTGATTATATTTCCTGTGTTCAGACCAAAATAAAGTTCCTCAATGATACTTGCAGAAATCAGTAATTTACTCATCAATAAACCATTTATGCTGGTAATAAATGTAAACCATGCAGAATTTGCATTTGTTTCACAAAGCTATATACGGATGTCAAAATATGTGCTGTATATGAACAGCTGACTGTTTGCAACAGTTCTTGCTAAGTATTATTTTATTAGCCCTTTGAAAAGGTCCTCTCATTTCTGAATGAGACTGAATTTTGCTTCTGGTAACGTAATTAGTCTTTTTCTTAGTGTGAACGAGTCTAAAACTAGAGGGCATAGGTTTAAAGTGAAGGGAGAAACTTTAACTAGATCTGAGGAACAGTGTTTTTCCACAGTGAGGGTAGAGGCTATTTAGGGCTAAGTGATATAAGCAGCTACAATTGCAACATTCAGGAAGCCACATGGACAGTTACTTGAATAGGAAAGGAGTAACGTAGATGGCCATAAGAACAGCATGAATGAGTTGGCCTGAAGGATCCAATTCCAAGCTGTACAACTCTGATTGTACAGTCAGAATTTTGATTATGCTGGATTGGCTAATTGTCTGAACTGAAGGATGTTATTCCAATTAATTACTCCAACTTTTTCTCAGATTAGTTGAGTTTAGAGATGCAGCATGGAAACATGTCCTTTGGCCCACTGAGTCCACACCAATCACCCATTCACACTAAATCTATGTCATTCCACTTCTGCATCTACTCCCTATACACAGGGCAATTTACAGAGGGCAGTTAATCTAACAAACCCACACATCTTTGGAATGTAGGAGGAAGCTGGAGCCCCTGGTGCAAACCCATGCGGTCGCAGGGAGAACGTGCAAACAACACACAGACAGCACCTGAGGACAGGATCAAACCTGGTTCTCTGGCACTGAGGCAGCAGCTCTACCATCTGTGCCACTGTGCCGCACACACAGTACAGTAATATAAACTGTGCTGTAATATAGATGTTACCGTACTGTTACATAGTACTGTTACAACACTGTGATGTAGGTGTATTATAGTACCCTAATATACATTTCCCATTGGATCCAGCAAGGGAATGCACAAGGCCGAACCAGGTTAGTTTCAAGGAAGTGTAGGCACTGGTTCATAAATTATAGAAGTTCATAAATTGTAGGGGCAGAATTAGGCCATTTGGCCCATCAACTCTACTCTGCCATTCAATCATGGCTGATCTATCTTCCCCCTCAACCCTATTCTCCTGCCTTCTCCACTAGTCCCTTTACACCCATAGTAATCAAGAACCTATCAATCTTCACCTTAAAAATATCCATTGACTTGTCCTCCACACCCTTCAATGGCAGTGAATTCCACAGATTCCTCCTTGTCTTTCTTTGTATTCTGAGGCAATGCCCTCCAGTCCTAAACTCTCCCACTAGTGGAAACATCCTCCCCACATCCACTCTATCCAGGCCTTTCACTATTCGGTAAGTTTCAATGAAGTCTCCCCTCATCCTTCTAAACTCCAGTGAGTGGGTCCTCGGTTAATTCAAAAAGAGTATGAGAACGGGGGGCCACTGTTAGGGGAGGTGTGGAAATCTACACCCAGTGAACCAGGACCCCAAGATTTTGAAACAATTCTTGTTTAGCACGATGGCGCAGCGGTGAAGTTGCTGCCTTACAGCACTTGCAGCGCCAGAGACCCGGGTTCGATCTCGACTACGGGTGCTGCTTGTATGTAGTTTGTACGTTCTCCCCGTGACCGTGTGGTTTTTTTCCAAGATCTTTGGTTTCCTTCCAACACTCCAATAACGTGTAAGTTGTAGGCTAATTGGCTTGAAGTCCTTCTAAAAGTGCGAGGAATATCTTGCCTATTTTAGAATTTACCAGTATCGCTCCAGTGTTAAGATTTACAGAAGTGAATTAAGATTCACTGAACTTTTGTTTCTTAAGAGAATAGTGAAAATTCTGAGGTATACTTTGGTACCTGAGCTATAAAACTGGAGGTAGACAAAAATGCTGGAGAAACTCAGCGGGGGAGTCGGCATCTATGAAGCGAAGGAAATGGGCAACGTTTCGGGATGAAACCTTTCTTCAGACTGGAGGTTCAGGCACCAAAATTCCTACGTGAATGGAATGAGCATATCAGGCAGAAAGTAAAGAATTTTGATGTATCTACGCCATTAAGCTCAGTTACAATTCATCATGCTTAAATATCAGATTTTACTCATAGACTGTGTATTTGGATTGTGTCCACCACGATGCAGAAAATTCTGCCTTCACAAGTGTGTGTCATCAATCTAACCTGTCTTCCAACAGTGACAGTTAGTTGTATAATTCCAGTCAGAGGTTATGGCCTTGAACTGGCTCGAAGCCAAGTAAAATATGTAATTAATGGAAAATAATCTGCTACAGTGTTTTGAACTTTTTTCCTTCCAGCTTTCCTTGGGTTAGTTGATAGCTATACGATGCTGTCTCTGTATAGAATTTCAAAGTCCCATATTCCATGAAAAAATATTTATTCCAGGAAAGCATGATTTGCAGAATTCAGTCAAACCATTATGAAGGTTCTATAATACATGTGAGAGTTCCCAGACTGCGGTCATAGTTTAGTTTAGAGATACAACAAAGAAACCAGCCCTTTGGTCCACTGAGACCATGCCAACTATCATTCACACTAGTCTGTTAAATATATTTGGACGTAAAAAAAAAAACATAAGCAAAAAAAATACTATTGGTTTGGTGTTAAAATCCACTTGTTCTATACTATTGTGTGCAAGAAACCTTTGTGACCCAACCTGGTAAATAGCTATGACTTTACATTGCTCAAGCTACGACTTTTCATTGCTTAAGAATAGGCAGTAAGTATTGAGTAGGCCGTGATGTCTACATCCAATAATGAAAATCTAAGTTCTCTCGGTCATGATGTGTTCGAATTGTAATGGTATGAATGAGGTTGTGTTCTAGATATTTTCAAACGTATTGTATGTTCTTACAATTTTTCAAAGGATTAAAATGTTCCGTTTTATTATTCATTCTAACACTGAATGGAATCTTGGATTGTGCTTATTGCTCCTTCCTTGACGGAGTAGGTTTGTTAGGCCATCAGAAGGACATTTAAGTAACTATTACATTTATACGCGATTGGAGTCACATTTCATCATGATGAGAAAGATAATTAGTTCCCTTTTCTTTAAAAAAAAAAGCCCAAGTCTAACATTCAGGATTTTGATGAGAACACAATTTCATGATCACTATATGCATAGTGCCTTCTTTTAACCAGCACAGGGGTTCAAGAACCAGAAGATATTGGTTTAAGGTGAGATGGGAAAGTTTTAATAGGAAACTGAAGGGCAATTTTTTCAATGAGCTGCCAGAAGGGGTAGTTGCGGCAGGTTTGAGATTTGAAAGACATTTGGACAGGTATATGGATAAGAAAGGTTTAGAGGGATATGGGCCAAATGGGGACAGGTTAGTTTATACTAATTTATTTAAAAATGGCCAATTCTTTTGATCTAGGGTACCTTCCAAATGCAGTGATGGAGCTAATCATGATTCAAGAGAAAATTATGGTAAATTAATCTTCAGCTGGAGGCATATGTACAGTGCATTCAGAAAGTATTTAGACCCCTTCACTTTTTCCACATTTTGTTACGTTGCAGCCTTATTTTAAAATGGATTAAATTCTCTTTTTCTATCATCAATCTACACAAATACCCCAGAATGAAGAAATGAAAGCGGCTGTTTAGAAATGTTTGCAAAGTAATTAAAAATAAATAACTGAAATATCACATTTACATTAGTATTCAGACCCTTTGCTATGACACTCAAAATTGAGCTTGGGTTCATCCTGCTTCCATTGATTATCCTTGAGATGTTTCTACAACTTGATTGGAGTCCACCAGTGGTAAATTAAATTGATTGGACATGGTTTGGAAAGGCACACATCTGTCTGTATAAAGTCCCACAGTTGACAGTGCATGTCAGAGCAAAAACCAAGCCATGAAGACAAAGGAATTATCCGTAAACCTCCGAGACAGGATTGTGTCGAGACACCGATCTGGGGAAGGGTATAAAACAATTATTGCAGCATTGCAGGTCCCGAAGAGCACAGTGGCCTCCATCATTCTTAAATGGAAGAACTTTGGAACCACCAAGACTCTTCATGGAGCTGGCCGCCGGCCAAACTGAGCAATTGAGCAAGAACCCGATGGTCACTCTGACAGAACTCCAGAAGGACAAATATATCTGCAGCACTCCACCAATCATGCCTTTATGGTAGAGTGGCCAGACGGAAGCTATTCCTCAGTAAAATGCACATGAAAACCAGCTTGGAGTTTGCCAAAAGGCACCTAAAGGACTCTCAGACCATGAGAAACAAGATTCTATCGTCTGATGAAACCAAGATTGAACTATTTGGCCTGAATGCTAAGCGTCACGTCTGGAGGAAACCAGGCACCGCTCATCGCCTGGCCAATACCATATCTAAGGTGGAGCATGGTGGTGGCAGCATCATGCTGTGAGGATGTTTTTTAGTGGCATGAACTGGAAGACTAGTCAGGTTTGAGGGAAAGATGAACGGAGCAAAGTACAGAGAGATCCTTAATGATAATCTGCTCCAGAGCATTCTGGACCTCAGACTGGGGCGGAGGTTCCAACAGGACAACGAGCCTAAGCACAAAGCCAAGACAACGCAGAAGTGGCTTCATTACAAGTCTGTGAATGTCCTTGAGTGGCCCAGCCAGAGCCCGGACTTGAACCCGATCGAACATCTCTGGAGGGACCTGAAAATAGCTGTGCATCGACGCTCCCCATCCAACCTGACAGAGCTTGAGAGGATCTGCAGAGAAGAATGGGCAAAATTACCCAAATACAGGTGTGCCAAGCTTGTAGCGCCATACCCAAGAAAACTTGAGGCTGTAATCGCTGCCAAAGGTGCCTCAACAAAGTACTGAGTTAAGGGTCTGAATACTTATGTAAATGTGATATTTCAGTTATTTATTTTTAATTACTTTGCAAACATTTCTAAACCCGTTTTCACTTTTTTATTATTGGGTATTGTGTGTAGATTGATGATTTAAAAAAATGAACGTAATCCACTTTAGAATAAGGCTGTAACATAACAAAATATGGAAAAAGTGAAGGGGTCTGAATACTTTCTGAATGCACTGTATGTTCGATTGTCGACAATGGTGTGTGCTGTGGTAAACACTGACTTCATTTTACCAAACTCGTCATCCAAGCAGATTGCTCGTCTGAGACCTGCACAAGTGATTCTTATTAGAGTGGACCAAGTTGAGGCATTTAGTGGATACGAGATATATTCATTGCTGAGGAAAAGTGATTGACATACTTTGTGATTGTAACCTTCTGTGGGAGCTGGAGCTTGAATTTTATTTCCGGATTGTTTTAATGTATCCCTTATTTCAGAGACAATAATTGCCACAGATTTACTCGAGACCTGAGCAGATTCAGAAATCCAATATCGGAGCAATAAACTTGTATTTCCTCACAATCAATATTGCTGGCAGTACATTCTTTCCCTTTCCTTCCTGTTCTCAACTCATCATGCAGAGCTTGTCCATTTTCCAGCACAGGTGCGGCCTTGATCCAGTATTTTGTCTTTCACTTTTTCTAAAATCATGCAGTGCCTTCTGTCTAAGCCGGCCACTGCTTGATGGAGTATGTGGCAGCATTTACAGCCAATTGATGGCCTGCTACCACCATCTGTCGACATGAATACATCTTTGTTGCATTTCTTCCAACTGCCATTGATGAGCTAAGATTAAAGGAATTTTTGAGGGGGAGATGCAAACCTGGATGCAGTTTCTGATCCAAAGGAGGTGGTGCATGAGATTAATCGTTTCATCGGTGGTGACAATGATTTCAGTAAGAATGCTGACATTAGTGTAGCAGTCTTCCCACATTTGGTTTCCACAAACAACATTGGCAGTACCTGTTCAGATGTTTGCGTACATCTTCACACACTAAATTGATTGTGAAATAGTTAATTTGCAGCCTTAAGATTATTCTGAGTGAATAATTGAGCTCATGAATTATTTAGGAATGCTGCACTTATGAACTGATATCACCCAATGAAAAGGTCAAGGTATATTTATTATCATTTGAAGAGTGTAATACTTGACAACACATGGAGTTCAATTAGAGAATGATTTCTTTTTTGCTTTGGGAGATTTACATGATGGTCAGTTTAGTACTGCCACTTCTGAAATCACCGTAATAAAGTTCACAAATCACAACTCAAAACTGGAGGTTTAGACATTTGCCATCAAAAGTAATTATCATATTGGAATTGGGTGCTGAGGGAAGAAAGTTTTTACGGTGTATTGTTTATATTAGAGTGATTTCTTTTCTTTGGGAATTTTCATTGTACTGCTTCTGAAAAGTTATTTAGAACTCAAAACTGGAGGTTTTATTTGCCCGTAAATCATAAATGGGTGAGAGAAAGTTTACGGTGTATTGTAATGTGGAGCTTGTAAAATGAAGTAGGTATCAATTAGGTAGAATATCTCAAATGCATCAGTTTTCTACTTTCAAGAAAACATTGTTCATCTGTGATGATAAATTCAGGGAAGTGTTGGCCAGTCTCTTTCTATTATGATCTTCATTTCCCATTGCTGTGATTTGACAGTGTTTTGAGGCCCACACATTTGAACCTCTGATTGTGAGACCTCAGAAAGGGTGCAGTTTTCACCCAGAGTGAATGGCTTGCTCATAGCTTAAGGAATTATGAAATGAACTGCTTCCAGATACCATTTTTTTGATTGCATCAAAAGAACTGTCTTGATTTCTAGTACCAAAGTTTAGTTTAGTTTAGAGATACAGCGTGGAAACAGGCCCTTCAGCCCACTGGGTCCTCGCTGACCAGCGATCCCCACAAATTAACACTTCCTACGCACACTACGGACTATTTTTTATATTTACCAAGCCAATTGACCTACATACCTGTACGTCTTTGGAGTGTGGGAGGAATCCGAAGATCTCGGAAAAAACCCATGCAGGTCACGGGAAGAACGTACAAACTATGCACAGACAGCACCTGTAGTCGGGATCGAACCTAGGTCTCTGGCGCTACATTCGCTGTAAGGCAGCAACTCTACCGTTGCGCCACCGTGCAGTTGCGTTAGTATCTAGATTAATTGCATATGTATGCGAATTTCAGTAACTTAAGTGATACAATTATTATTTACTTGCTGCTTCATGAACCCTCACATGACAATTAACATTGTTTTCCTGAACGCCAAATTTTTGGGTTTGCAATTTTGCATCTGGTTTCACTGGGATGGGGAAAACAAGCCTCCTGCATTGTAAAGTTATTGCAACATTGCTAGTAACTTTTACGGTGAAATCTTAACAAATTGAAGTAAATGTATGGAATATAATTTCACAATCCTTGTAAATGCCATGGGAGTTAAATTGCATGCATTTAAAAGCCATTGTCTGTGGCTTCACAGCTTTCAAACTGCAGTTTATTCCAATGATTTCAGCCTTTAACCATCACTAATTGCATTCTTGCAACAGTGAGGGGCTCAATTTCATGAATGGCCAGCATCAGTTCATGTTAGATGACACTGCTTCAAATCAGTTTTCATAACTTACTGGTGTATTATGGCCATCATATATTGGAAATCTACTTGGTATATCCCCAGAGAGAGCGAGCGCTACATCCTTTCTGGGGCTAGTTCTTTTAATGCTCTGGCTGGCAGGTTATCGTGCCCTGGGGATTTGAGGGTTCAGTCCAATTAATATCATCTGCATTTCTCTTAATTTCCCTCAATTCCCTCAATCCCTGCTTTTCGTTGAACTCTGGTTGCCTAGCAATTCTGAAAAATTATTTAGGTCTTCTGCCATGAATATGTTATAATATGTGGTTTTTTAATGTAATTGCTTATATATTGCACTGTTCTGTATGCTAAATGCTCCTGTTATTGACTGTGGATAACCTACATTTGTCTACTAATCTTTTTTAACATACTTGTGGAAGCTTAATGTAAGACCATAAGACATATAAGCAGAATCAGGCCATTCAACCCATTGAGTCTACTACGACATTCTATTAGAGTTTGTCTATTTTTCACTCTCAACCCCATTCTGCTGTCTTCTCCGCGTAAGCTTTGACACCCTTACTAGTCAAGAACATATCAATCTCTGCTTTAAAAATACCCAATGACTTGGCTTTCAGAGCCATCCGTGGCCACCCTCTGGCAAAATAAAATCCTCCTTATCTCAATTCTGAAGGTACTTCCTTTTATTCTGAGGTTGTGCCCTCTGGTTCTAGACTCTCTCATTACTGGAAACATCCTTTCCACATTCACTCTATCTAGGAACTTACAAGCGTTGGGTTGTACTCTATGCTTAATAATGTAACATTTTCATTTGAATCCCTTCATTGTAAAGGCCCTTCTTTTTCTGTAGCTTCATTAAACACGTAAGAAAACTAAAATAACTTTCTTTGGCCAGGTCATCTGCAGAATGCATTTTCAAAACATCTTAATGTTGTTGCAATTTAAATTTTAATGTCCCTCTAACCTTCAGTAAGTTTTAGCATCACTTCAAAAAATTAACTTATTGATTAAACAATTTTGAGCTGTGTAGTGTAGGAATTTTAGTGTATCCGGTAAGATATTAATATTGATAATTGGACGCTTCCATCCAAGATTTGAGTGCATAATAGCCTTTCTCCCCCCCCCACACACCCCACCCACGCTCCTAATTGTACTATTGTCATGAATGTTATGTAATGGAAAATAATCTTATCCCAGATTGAAAAAAGGTAAGGTTTAAGGTAACATTTCCAGGTTGTTTTGATGAGGCACTTCTGCAGGCGAGAGTCATTGTTCTGAACTCCACATCAGGAGGTGAACAAGCTGATGTTGTGAATTGTACAATAGTCCTTTTGGAACATGGGGGTGGACTTGGACCAAAAGTGTGCAGTTTTCCTCAGCAGTCCAACAACTGAAATGGTAGTTGGTGTCTTGCTGCTGCATTGATCCTGCACTTCCATTAGGGTGCACTAGAATGCCTAGAAAAATAAATTTTGCAAGTTGTTATCAAACGCTCATATTAACCAAATGCATATCTCATGAACTTAAGTTGTTCTCCACATAGAATACAGTTACAATGTAACTAAATATTTTTAAAATATTTTTAAATGTAATGAAGTTGGGTTCTCAACAGCCACATGAATTTTGAAACCTATCAGAGCAGGTTAGAAACTGAGTACTCTGCACTGTGATTCCTCTCCTGAATCCCATAAGCCTTTCTAGTATTTGCCAGGTGTGCAAGAAATGTGATTAACCTTTCTGTGTTTGTCCAGATGATTACAGTTCCAGTAATAAATCCGTGGCTGTATCCTGAACAGAACATCCCATATGAGAAAATAGTTCAACCACCAGTTGAAAATGGTATTTGCTGCAGTATGTTCTACCCGCCATGTGCACTGCAGCAATTCAACAAGGCTGCATCAATAGCATCTCTAATACCTGCAACATTTACCTTCTGAAGGAAAAGAGCAGAAACCTGAAAGGGATGGCACTACCTGAGAATGAGCATGTTAAATTATCACTATTCCTTCAAACTCACTGGGTCAAAGCCTTGTATTTTCCTAAGTAAAATAGCTGTGGGCATATGTTTACTGCAATAATTCAAAACGGTAGCTTGCCATTAGCTTCTCCAGGGCAGTTAGTAGTGATCTATAGCCATGGTGCCAAGGCCAGCATCTGTGGATGAATAAAAAAACATTGCAGAAATTGCCCTCACTAATTCTACAAATATTCTTCCTCGTTGGGCACGCTTCTATCATTCCTCATTAACGCAGGTTCTATTTTAGCTAATGTTTGTAAAAATGCTCATAGAAATGTTTATCAGCAGCACCGAACATTATGTAAGCTTTGACCTGTTTGCATCTGCTGCATGTAGCAGCTATTTCCTAAATAATTTAGAAAGCTTGTGTGGCCTTTGTCCCGTGCTCATTGTATATTCTGAAGTTTTCAAGTAGTGTTTTGTTAAAATGTGAAGGGTTAGAATATTGCTCAGTTGTGCCCTTTCTAGGTATAGACAAGTGCCGTCTTGGATAAACTGGCTACCCTGCTGATTTCCAAATATGGTAAGGTATGCCTGGGCAGAGTTTGGAGCTTGCTGCTAGGATGTAGGTCATGGAATAGGTGAAACAGTAAGTAAAATTAAATACACTATCAAACCATTGATTATCAATTCATCAAAGACTTGAGGGAGCTGGAAAAACAAGTTATTCTTGAGCAGTATAATCTAGATCAGTTTGATGTAAAATATAAAATTCACCATTTGCACTGCTTTTATCTGATTGGAATATTTAACTGATGATATAATTAAAGTCTTTTTGTACATGAAAATGTCGTCAAAATTTAGCTCTTGAACAAATGATGTATTCTATAAACAAATGTTAAAAGCCTCAAGGCATGTTTTAAAAAATACAATGAAAACATAACGCTTATTTATTTAATGTATTTAAAGTAGCAAAATTGTCATATGACCACAGTTAGATAAACATTTGACCTGATAAAGTGACATTAGGGCAGATGACCAAAACCTTTGCCTATTAGGTTTTAAGAAATATTTTAAAGGAAGGTGTTCTGGAGAAATTGAGAGAAAATTCAGAAGTTTTAAAGAATCAGTAGTTTGTGGAACAGTTAAGTTAGGGATATTGAAGAGGTTAGAATTAGAGGAATCTAATTTCAAGATTATAAGAGTTAAGAACAGTAGAATCACATTTAACCACATAGAATCAGGATTTCTACATGAGAAATGAAAATCAAATTTATACCACCCACTGCTCCTGAACCTCCCTAATTATATTTGTTAACTGATTTTCAAATGTCTGAAATATTTTCAAGACTGCACAAGTTAATAATTTAATTTGTTTGCCATGGATATAGCATTTCATAACTAAGTCACATGGACTAAAACTGCAAATCAATAAATTGACCAGAAATGAAGTCGACTTTAATAATCTAAAACCTTACCAATCTTTTGAAGCTCCGGTAGTGATGCATATTCTCTGTAAGATAAGTTACAGTTGTTCTAAATAAATGTGCAGAGAGGAAATCAATTGCTGGTAGAAAAGCCAAATTGGCTATCTTTTTGAATTTGCTGTATAGGTCCATAGAATATACCGTACTGATTATTTGACTCCAGCATTTTTCATGGCTCTGCTCAATATTTGACTTAAATGTACATTGTCGACAGATTGAAACTTGTAATTGAACAAACAATTTTTACACTCAATGCAATATTGCATTGAGATAGATAAACAACTTATTACATTTTGGTAACGATAATTTTGTAGTTCATTTATATTTTTTCCTCAAAAAAACTGCCGTGAGCCATGATTACATTTTGGCTGAGATGGCTTTCAGAAGAACATTCAATAAAATAGTAATTGCTGGAACTAGCTGCAAAATAATGGCAAGAGACTGCAGATGCTGTAAGTATGTCCTGCATCATGACAAGCAGAATAAATCCAACAAAAAGCTTTTCACTGCACCCCTGTACGTGTGACAATAAACTAAACTGAACTGAACAAAATCCAATCCAATTATCGCTCAACAAGTCTATTTTCAGTCATTAACAAAGTGACGGGAGGTCTTCTGACGGTGCTATCAAGCAACGTACTCCACAATCAATTGTTCATCAGTGTTATATTGGGTTTATCAGGACCTCTTGTCTCCTTACTTTGCTACAGTTGGAAATGTCAACCAATGTTACCCTGGGATTGACTGGACACTTACTTGGACCAGCTTCAATAGCTGGGTATCCTGTACCAAACGACTCATCAGCTGACCTACAAAAGGTTTCCCATCAACTACAAAGCTTAATTTTTGGCAAACTCCTTGCTCCTTGTACCATACTAACTTGAAAATATGTAATCAGTCCTTCATTGCCCTGAAACTTGCTGTCCAACAACACAAAGTTTCAGTAGCATGCAGTAGTTTGAAATGGCTCACTATCTCAATGGCAATTCACAATTGACAGTTAATGTTGACTGTAAAATTGAAGTTAATATTAGAAATAATTATTTTTCTATCCACAGCATAATTGTTTATTGACATATCAGTGGTAAATAACAAGTTAAACTTGAAATGATTATTTATGTTTTACTGGGGTAGTATCTAATCATAGCAATATGGTCCTTTGAAAGTAATAATTCACATGTGATTCACTATTTGATTTCACCCATCCTACCACCGCAGTCTTGCATAAATGTAATAGGCATAGTCTCAGTTCAGCTTGCACTCCCCATACATGACCTGGCACTAATGTTGTTTTCTGTCACCTTTAACATTTCCTTCTGATCGTGCATATACTCTACTGCCAATCTTTCGTTTGGCGGTGCAGTGACATAGCTCATAGAGCCACTGCATTGCTGCTCCAGTGACTTGGGTTCAATCTTGACCTCTGGTGCAGCCTGTGGGATGTTTGCACACTGTGGGGTTTTCCTGGGTGCTCTAGGTTCCTCCCACATCCTAAAGACGTGCGGTTGCTAGCTTAATTGGGCAATGTAAAGTTCTCCCCTACTGTGCGAGGTGATTGCTAGAATCTGAGTGGAGTTTGTGGGAAAATGGAGAGTAAATTGGGATTACTGTAGGATTGGTATGAATGGGTACTGGAAGAATGAATGTATGGTGTGTAGATGATGGGTTGAGGGGCCTGCTTCTGGCTGTTATTGCTGCCACCCTTCATATACAAGGCAATTAATCAGAGTTAGACAAAAGTGCTTGAGAAACTCAGCGGGTGAGGCAGCATCTATAGAGCGAAGGAAATAAGCAACGTTTCGGGGCGAAACCCTTCTTCAGACTGTTCTCTTCCAGCCCAGCTGAGGCTTGTATCACCACCATTTCCATCCATGTGTCCAGTTTCCCTAATCTCAAATTGTCACGTGCATTGAGTACGTTTCCCCTCCCTTCCATGTTGACACATTTTCATTGTTCCTTTTTTTTATTTATCCGTTATTCACTCATGACTTCTCCCAAATGTTCTTCTTATTCTCCATTCATTAACAACTATCGATATTTTTCATTATATACTTGAACACTATGGTGATGTCAATTGACATGTAATTAGTTTGTGTTCAAATTCCATTTACCAAAACTAATTTGTATTAGGTGTATTGGATATATTGATTTGTTTGCTGGTCTGCTATGATGCCATGTACAACTGTTCACTGACTGGCATTTTAAACAGTTAATTCATAAGCCTCTCACCCTCAGCCTCCAGTTTAGTGCCAGCCCGGCACCTCCCTGCCAACGAGCAATTTAAGTATTCTAAAAGTATAAAACAGTATTGCAAGCGCGGAATTGACTATATTACTCAGTTTGTTATCATTTGTTTGAACTACTGGGCATATTGGATCATAAAGTGTCACCTTCTGTGGTGTTTTATATGATGCGAGTAGACTTTGTATTCAGTCCACAAAGGAGCTCTGTGTTGTAATTGCTTCCGCTATCCATTAAGCTTTACATTTTGTCAAACAAGGTAATTTCATTTTCTAATTGCAGAAGTTGTACCAAGTATAATTTGAGGTTCGTGTGTTGCATAGATACGAAAGCTGCTATGGTTGAAACAAGCTCAGTTCTTAGCAACCCTGCCAAATGTTTAAAGGCGTGGAGAATACAATACCTAGAATCCAAACTACTAAAACATTTAAATAAGCTACTGACAGATTTTAAGAGTTAAGGATTTGCATGGGTCTGCCTTATTATTTAAACTCCCCTTGTCATTACACACTAAATTAATAAAACTATTTGATTATATGAAAGTGGCTTTTCCACATCTACCTAGAGTTTTATCAGTAATGACATTGGTCTTTGTCAAGCCCCTGTCCCACTTTCACGACCTAATTGGCGAACTCTGCCAAGCTTGCCCTTGACTCATACTCGCAGCATGGTCGCCAAGAGGTCGTAGGACGTCTTCGTAACTCTTCCTCATGCTTGTGAGTGGTCTCCGTATACTCGTGGCCTCAAGTAGGTCGCGGCCTTTTTTTCCAGCCTGATAAAAAAATATCCACAAGTTTAAAAAAAAAAGGTCAGCATGGAAAAAATGGATACTTTTTACTCATAGGTAGGTCGTAGGAGGTCGTGATGGTAGTGGTAGGTAGTCGTAGGTCGTTAACTGGCCCGAGAAAAATAATATAAACATGATATCATTTTATCATGTGATCATTTCCACTCATAGCTGGTCGTAGTTGGTTTTAGGTGTGGAAGACTGAGGTCGAGGGGGGTCGTAGGAGGGCCTAGACATAGAAGTAGGAGGTCGTAGACATAGTCGTAGGAGGTCTTTTACTTCGGCGAGTCAACACGACCTTGACATTTTTTTTCAACTCGTCTAGGGTCTTCTAAACTCGTGGATTAGGTTGTCGAAGTGGGACGACCTAATTGTAATATTAGGGATGAAAAATCCTATATCTAGAATTTCTAATCCAAGTTTTTGTAATTATAAAAAATCTTTACAGCAAAAGATTGTTTTTGTGCATTTGCATCGTGTTGAACATTCATTATTCCTGATTGTCTAAGAGAACCAGTAACCAGTAGGAAAAAGTTGTGCGACATTCAGAATATTCATTCGGCACCAGCAGTAAAAGATAAATGTTCAGGCATGGGTAGGTAATTTTCTAAAATTTGCCAGCAATTTGTTTAACATCTGTATTCAATCTTAAAGCTTTTGCTTTTACCTACAACAGAAGTGAATATCTTTAAATTGTGCATGACCACCAAATTGGACATGCTCCAGTGAATCAATATTGTGTCCAGTCTTACAAGCCCACGTGTTGTTCATGGAGTACACAGAACATGCATAGAAAAGTACGCAAGAACATGTCCTGTGACTCAAGATTTCTATGCTGAACATAATGTAAAATTAAACTAATCCTTTCTGCCATATCCATCCATTCATCCATTTGCCTATCTCAAAGCATTAAAAAAGCCACTATTACATCTGCAGCCACTTTGTGGTGTCATTGTAATATATCCTATCTTTAATCCTCTTCAATGGGTTCCCTACTGCTGATGAGGTGCGACTGTCTATATTTTCTTGAATTTTCGCTATTTCTCTTAAACAAAGGAACAACACTGGCTAATCTCCAGCCCTCCGGGACTGTGCCTGTGGCTGAAGCGAATTCAAATATCTTCGTCAAGATGGAATGATCTCCACTTTTGCCCCTCTCAATAATGAAGGATAGACCCCATCAAACCCTGGGGACTTATCCACCTAATGCCCTTCAAGAGATCAACACCACCATGTTCTTGATCTGAAAATACCTTGACACATGTCCATGTTCTTCTAGGTGAATACCGATGCAAAATACAACATTCAACCCCTGGAACTTGGAATTGTCAATCATGTTCACCGTGAAACCAAGTCTCTGCAATGGCCACAACATCATAGTTCAGTGCCCTGATCCAGACTCAGTCCATATGCTTTAACCACAATGCTCCTTGCGTTGAAATAAACGCACTGCAGCCCACCATTCTCATCTTGCTAAATAACCTGTCCCTGCTTGTCTTTCCTTTGAGACTGACTTGTCATAACCTCTGTATTCCCATTAATCCCTGTAAGGATAATGATTTCTCTGCATTTCAAGTGGAAACCGATCCCTCGTGCAGATACTCCATGCCCTTGAAAAGAGCCTAATAATCCATGTGCCTGAAGCCCTCCTTCCTGCATCAATTTCTTGGCCACACAGCTTTCTATTTCTTGCATTGTTAGCATGTGGCACAGGTAGTCTTCCTGAGATTACAAGCCTGATGTCCTGTTTTTTAACCAACTGACTGACTCCCTATAATCTCTTTGCAGAACCTTGACTCCCTTCCTATCTTTGTCATTGGTACCAAAGAGGACGGTTACATCTGGTTGCTTACCCTGCCCTCTCAGAACGTTTTGATTGAATTTAAAAGCCATCTTTTTTTGAGAGACTTTTTTTGCCAGTTCCAACTTAATTGTTGTATTCACCTATTGTTTCTTACTGGACAAACATGCTGAAGAAACTCAGCAGGTGCGGCAGCATCTATGAAGCGAAGGAAATAGGCAACGTTTCGGGCCGAAACCCTTCTTCAGACTGATGCAGGGTGGGGGGCGGGAAGAAGAAGAAAGGAAGAGGAGGAGCCAGAGGGCTGAGGGAGAGCCAAGGAGGGGAGGAGACAGCAAGGGCTACCAGAAATTGGAGAAGTCAATGTTCAGGCCACCTGGAGTGCAGATTGCCCAAGCGGAATTTGAGGTGCTGCTCCTCCAATTTCCAGTGGTGCTCACTCTGGCAATGGAGGTGGCCCAGGACAGAAAGGTCGGATTCGGAATGGGAGGGGGAGTTGCAACGCTGAGCCACAGGGAGATCAGGTTGGTTAATGCGGACGTAGCGGAGGTGTTCAACAAAACGATCGCCAAGCCTACTCTTGGTCTCACCGATGTAGCTTAATTAAAAAGTCATATATGAAAGATCAAGCTGTAATTTTGATCTCCTAGGTGTATTACAAACCTTATAATACTTACTGAACTGATTGCTATAATTGCAGATGATTCTTTGTAGAAAATGTGACAGCAAAATGGCCATTTTTTTTCTCTAGAATTTAATCAAAAATTAAGCTGTGCTGCTTTATGTAAGAGATTGTAAGGAAATGTGCTTTGAAACATACACGCATTCAGAAGATTTTTTAACCTAACACATTGTAAAACCTCATGCCCTTTTAATGAATCTCATATCTGCACATTGCAGAACCATTGTATTATTTAACTAATTGTTTTTGTGCCTTCCAGCACACAATGGAATACTCGAGGAATATTCCTTTGACATTCAAGGAAGATATTTGACCCATTGTTCTTGTCGGGTTTTTTAAATAACTATATTGTCAACATCCCTACTCGTTTTCCATTGTCTTCCAACTTTCTGTTGCAGATTTATATAATTACAAATCACAAATAATTCTGATTTGTAACAGCTACCAGTAACTATCCAAACCCTCACCATGTTGCAATTTTATTCATATTTAACTATCAAAGTTTTTGCTAATTACCTTAAAACCGTTCTCAAAGTACTGACACTTCTGGCAGTGGAAACAGTTTCTCCCTGCAAAAGTACTTGAAGCACCTTTAATAAATCTCCCAACGTCAGAGACACTAATCCCAGTTTATTACATGTGGAGATTCTCAAAATCTTTGATACCATTCTGGTAAAATTTCTTGCGCAATGCCTTTATAAAGCGCTTATGTCATTACTAAATTGTGATACCCAGAATTAAAAATCTAAACGGTAATTTTGAACTGCTTATCTTCCTTATTCTTTTATTCCATCGCTGTTTCTGAAACGATATTTACTTTGCTATATTTTTGTAGATGCTAACCATGGTGGAAATGTCTGTTTGAGGACAGGTTATTGGTCAGAGTAATTTTAGAATTATTCAGATTAGTGGAAAATTGTTTAAATACTAATAAATGTTAATGGTCAGTAGTAATTTGTCTCGGCTGCAAAGCAGATATGATAGTGTTGTGAAAGAAATGGTCTAAATTGCGTTCATGTGTAAAAAAAATCTCACTTTTTAAACACGCTTCTATTATCGTGGACAAAGGGATGGACTACAATGAAAGGATAATTTTAGTCATTGTGAGAAAATGCATACAATTTATACATTAAAACTTTAATTTCACCAAACGACTGCAAAGAGTTAATTGTTGACTATGGCAGCTTATTCCACTGAATGGATGAAGCTGTTCAAAAGTAACTGATATTGTTCTATCTTCTTTTAAATCTGAGAATGTCTACCTTCTGAACCAGTGACTTCCTTGTTAAAACTATTGATCCTATATGTATGTAAGGAACTTTTAAGGAGTTTCTTCCTCAGAGGAAAAAAAAACTTAAATCCCATCTGAAACCAAATGGTGCCTTTGGCTTCACTCCAGCATTCCTTTTCAAGTCAGAAAAAAAAAAATTGGAATGTCAAAAGAAAGCAGTGCTTGAAGCAGTCCAGCTAAGGCAATAAGTACAAAACAGAAGTTACTGTGTTCGTACATCATCGAGAGTTGCTGCAGTCCTTGATGTGTGCAGAGTCTCAAAATGAAAAATTGTGCTTTGATATTTATCTCAATTTAGTCTTCATGTGACACAGTTCAGGTAAATTGAAACTATTTTCCTGCAGCTGCAATATTTTGAAAGACAGTCCTTTAGGATTTTGTTTGTCGCTTTCATCTTTTTTTTTTTCAAATGCGCTGAACTCTTGGTGAAACTGAAGAAGAACAAAATTTAACTTGAGGACCAACAATTTTCATCTAACGGTCTTATTTTCATTTTGCCTGTCAGCTTGCAATGTTGTAAAGAAAAACGTATGCATTTCAGTTTTGGATACAGTACCAACCAGTTCTGAAGGCAGCGTGTTAGAGCACAGAGGAGACTTGCTCAGCAAAGTGAACACTATCACTGTACTGATCAGAAGCGGATATCTTGGATTTGGTTAACTATGTCAGCGCTATATTCTAGGAGTAAGGACCTGACGAGAAGCAGAAAAACACAGCCAGAGACACCACCTTGCGCACCTTCACCCACAAGCAAGACATTTCGAGTAAGCAAACCATTGTCTTTCACTGGAGTGCTCTGGTACAGTAAGAAAGTGACAGTGAATGTGCAACAGATAAACCATTGGTTGGTAAAAGAACCTTGAAATATCTGTCACACTTGGTCTTTAAGCAAACTGTGTTCTATTTATGGTTATGGAGAATTAAATAGTTGCATATTGTTAGTATATTTGGATGTTTCAGATAATTTAGACTGATTATGTTCTCGTAAAGATCCACGTTGAATTAAAAACATGCTGCCGGCTTTTCCCACTATCTTAAACAATGATTGTTTACAGCCTGCTCGCGACTTGATTTTGTCAAACGGACTGAATTGTTAGATGGAGTTAAATAATATAACAATCAAATGCAGGGATTTTGTCTGCTATCCTGTGTTTTGTAAGTCCGGTTTTTATATGGTTCTGTTTACTGTTTCATTCGGACAAGTCTGAGCTCATGTTTTCCTTTCCAGTAATTGGCACTGACACGTATATGCATCCCCAAAGGTTTCACCTCGGTAATGGTTATTAATCGGCATTTTAAATACAGCAGGGTGGCTAATAGGTGAACAATCCAAAGGAAAATAATGAAGTTTATTGCAAACAGATTTATTTAATGTCAGTTCTAATTGGGTGGCCTCCTTAAGCATATACAGGGACAGTTTCTGGGAGGTTTTTGTGGAACATTGATGTCATAATTAGAAACAGCTGTAAGTGCAATAGGCACAGTGCTGGTTAACTTTTTGAGTAGGTTGGAAATGAGGGGAAAACTTGCTGGAGATACTTGGCTTGACATAATTGCAAATCTTAACAAATTTTTGATCAAAAGACCACTTCGAAACCATTGGATTTGTTGGTTGCGCGCTTGAACGCTTTTTGCTTTTAAAATGGATCCATGAAAAAATATACTTGGTGAAATTCAGTGACTCGTTTGCAGAATCACAATTCTTAATTTCCTTTCATGCATATGCTCAGTAATACATCAGTAACTGTGCTTGAACAGTTTATTCATAGTAGATTTAAATATCATGTTTTATCAGTTTAGGCAGGAATATATTTGGTGTTCAATGAAACTTACTTACATTTGATCTACAAAAATAACATCTGTTTTAAAAGCACCTAGATAATTAAAAATTGAATTTCAGATTGAACTAAAATGTTTGCTAACAGCCACACAAAATGAAGAAAAATAAGTAGCTAAGGAGGGTACATTGAAATATCTTAAGTGTTTACATTTTTATGTATTATAATAACCGTAGTTTTTAAATTCTGCTGTGAAGCAATCTTTCATCCGTGGGTAGTACTTTAGCTTGCATTCGCATTTCCTAATTGTTTTCTTCCTTTAACACTTGCTTGGGTTTATCTTGGTCACCTTGTGCCTTACGACGTGACATTTGCAGTGCCAGTTCCTCATTTCATTCAGGAATAAGGATGCTGAAGGACTACCTAGCCATGATGGTTATTGCTGCCACTCCTGGATGTCTTTGTCCAATGTGCAGAGATACTCTTCCAATTTCTAACTTGTCAGTAGTAAACATTCAGTTTATATTTGAGTGTGTGTACAATTGTGGTGCAGCACAAAAAAAACTTTTTCTGTGACTTCCTTTTTTCCTTTCGCTTTCCTTTTCCTCTTTCACTTTCCTTTTCCTATCCCCTACTCATTACCTAATTCACATTTTGTCTTTCATTTTTGTGGTCTGTTTTAATGTTTTAATTTTAAATTAATTTTTCATAACATAGAATTAAGGATACATTGGGGTGATTAAAATTATTGTGCTTGTTGAGTTTGGATTTTATTTTTAAAAAACACATCCAATGCGAACAGTCCTTCCGACCTAAAAAATTCACTCTTAAATAAAACTGGCCAATAACGTTTGATTTTCGTGTGGTTACTAACATTAATACTGCCTCTTAACCTGCTGCTGTGAGTTTGAGAATTATAAATATTAATTCAGATTTATTAGGTTCTATTTATTTAATTCTATTATCTAAGCAACAAAAAAAACATGTGTAGTCAGAAATAAAGTTTAAATATTAAAATTAATTTGCGTAAGTCTATTTCAGTTTACAGGTGGCTTATGGGCCTGTCCCACAAATGCGACTTTTTAGGCGAGTACAGGAGACTCTTGAGCTTGCCACATGTTCGCTGGTGGTCTCTGGTGAGTCTCTTTCATGGTCGTGAGGAGTTCTCGCATTCTGGGAACAAGACGAGTAATGTCGCCGCAAATTTTTCAACATGAAAAATTTTCTGCGACCAACAATTGGTCGCCATGGAGGTAATCGATAATCCTGTAGTCGTAGATACAGTTGTAGTGCGGTAACCATGTAGTTGTAGGTAGTCGTGAGTAGTTTAAAGGGCCTGTCCCACTTGGGCGTGATTTGCTCTCCATTTACGCAACATCATTTACGCATCACGGCGCGCGTGTCATGACGTGCACGTGATGCGTGCATGGTGTATGGTGATGTAGGCAGTGATGCACGTTGTGCGCGACGCCCCAGGGTTTTGGGATGTACAAAATCTTCGAGCGCCATCTGCGTGACGCACAAATGATGCCCAAGTGGGACAAGCCCTTTAGTTAATCACCTTTGCTGACCATTCATTTTCATTGGCTCATTGTGGGGAAAAAACGTAAGCATGAGTTTTCAGAACCAAGGATAACCGACCGGTAATGTTAAATGTCCCCCGAACTTCAAAGCGGTGTATATCTGGCTTATTAAAAGTTGTCTCCCCTCTTTCTTTCTTCCCCCCCCCCCCCCCCCCCATCTCCCCTCCAACCCCCCCCCCCCCCCCCCTCTTTAAAGGACTTACCGTACATTGTGCTAGCCGTCTTAATTAAAGTGCCAACCTTCCTGTTCATCGCTGTGTGTGTCTGTATCACCTTGGCTTTGCACCGTGTGAATATCAGACAGCGCTCCCTCCCCCCCCCCCCCCCCCCCCCCTTTGCCCTGGCCCCTGCCTTTGCGATGTGTTTGTGTGTGTGTTCCGTTCTGACAGTCGCCGTTCCTGTTCCCGGTTTTTCAGTCGCCAGCAGTAGGCTGAAAAATCACCTAAGTGGGACAGGCCCATTAGTCGGAAGTACTCTTGCCTCTAAAACAAATGCGTAAGTTCAAGTTCAACTCCCGAGACCCGAATGCAAAATTCTCAGCTGGCACATTCCATCCAGCGCACTACTGAGGAAGTGCTCTACTGTCAGAGATGCCACCTTCCAGGCACTTGACTGATGTTTTCAGATGAATGCAAATGAAGTTATTTCAAAGAACATGGGAGCCATCCATATTAGCCAAACAAACTATTACCTCAATGGACTACTTTTTAAAAAAAATTTAAATCAATCTTTCTGGCCATTATCGCCATAGTGCAGAATATTTTCCATGCTTCCAACACTGCATTAGTAACTACATTTCAAAATACTTGATTGCCTACTAAGTGCTTTTGAGATGGCCTAAGGACACTCAGCACATCAATGTGCTGGTAATTTATCGGACTGGGAAGAGAGGAGCACTGTCTCTTTTGAAACCTCGAACTTGGCTGTTGATTTTTTTTTTCTTCGAGAAACTCTAAACTTAGAAATATTATGAATTTAAGGATATTAAATTATGCAATGACAATGGCAAAAGTATTCTTTGAACTAAGATAATTTGGTGTGGCACAACTTCTTCAAACTATTTGGTAGAATTATGCTTTCTGAAGTTATCATTCACAATCGGCATACAGTATTTATTTATAAAAGCCGAGGTTTTATTGTTGATGTTATTTCATATTCTATTCTGCATATAGAAAGATTTTATCCTAAACATTCTCCCCTCTTACACAATTATGTAATTACACAATTACACACTCCTTTTGCCACTGATAACTTGACAGGCAGGGCAGTGTGATGGCTTTCGCAAGTATTGAAGGTGTTAAAGATATAAAAAAAGCAGAGTTTGATTGCTTTGGAGTAGCCCTCACATTGTTTAAGGTAAATCACCATAAGATTTTGGAAGCAATTTACATTGGTTCACTTGATATTTGGTATTTCTATACCATAATCAATATTTTTGATACCATACTGACCAGTTGTATTTTAGAGTAGGTTACCAGGATGAGCTTCACTGTTCTGTTTCAGCGCAGATACAGTTAAACACTCTTGACTCTTGAGCAAGAAACCAACAGATTGTTATTTTGAGTACAGGTCCACCACCGATTTTCTGACAAGTGATGATCCAATACCTCCTTTCATCCAGACAAATTTATGAGAGCGCACTTGAAATCCTCCAGGAAGTCCACCCAGAAATGTGGTACCTAGGCCGGGTGAGACGGCCGATCTCAACCTCATCGGGTCTTCTGCACCGACCGGTGCATCAAATTTTGCTCTCTGCAGCCAGAGCTCTGGAACTTCAGCCCAGCCAGAGTCAGCAGGTCTGTTCCCGTAGACTACATTCGAAGCCGTCTTTGCAGGCCAGTATCTTGGCTACCTGGCAGCCAAGGTGGACTATTCTGGTACCGTTGGACTCTTCCCGGAAGTAGTGACATCTGCTGGTCCGGCAAAACAGACAATCCAGAAAGGCTATGGAACCAAGGGTGCTGGAAAAAGTTGGTGGTGAACCTATAATTCAGGAATCTTGGTAGTAGATAATGTTTTTTTAAAGCTGATTGCATTTAGATGTGAAATTACACAATTTATTTTCCATTAAATAAATTAATAAGCCCATCTAAAAGAAATGTAGTTGGCTCAATTGAAATTACAGACTAAATAGCTGTATTTATTCTGAACATCCATTGAATCATAGATATTTATGGCACAGGGAGATTATTTGGCATATCACATCCACGTTGGCAAAAATGGATCTTGTTTTAATCTCAATGAACCAGTATGCTAGAGTGCCTGGGAAGCTCTTTGCTTGAGAAAATGCCTTTTGCTTCTTAATCTAACCAATCAAAATGAGCAGACCCTTTGTCAAGCAGCTATACCGTGCTTTAAGTGATGCCATTAGCAATACAGTATATTTGTTCTGAAAATATAGGGATATTGCATTGGTTTGCAGGCTAGAATTTAAAAAAATTCGAATTGTTCTTGTGGGTCCTTGCACCAGAGATTACAGCGGTGGACAAGATGCATCTGTCTTCAGTTACATCGTCTGTGGGAGAAGGGAAGATTGTCCAATTGAAGGAAATGTGCCTTCCTACATCAATCCAAGTTTGTCTTAAAATAGCTCTATATTTATAGAGATTTAGCTGGGCTGTTCTAAACATTCATTTAGTAATAGTGTGAGTTGAAGGAGAACGAGTCAGGAAAAGGAGATTGTGATGGCAGGAAAAGGAATATTGTTTTGTTGCAAACTCCCGAAATTTTACTTTTACTGACAAAGAAACTTCACCACTGGTCGCACGGGAAGATTATACTCAGAATATAAATCAGTTCAGTATTTCACAAAGTATCTTGGACTAAATTTATGAAACAAACAAGAATGCTGAAGACGGATTTTGACTCAATGTCACCCATTCCTTCTCTCCAGTTGCCTGTACTGCTGAGTTGCTCCAACATTTTGTATATCTGATTTAAACCAGCATCTGTAGTTCCTTCGTGTACATATAATGCTTACATTTTCCTTTATCAACATGTCAGTGAAGACATTTTTTGTGGCTCCCTTTTTAAAAAAAAAACAGGTACTTTTTGAACAATGTGCAACTTTGAATGCTACCCTCTAAATGGAAGCACTTTGTACGCCTATATCCTTGGGGCTTATTAAATTAATACTGAACCAAAACATTTCTTTCAAGATACAGTTAGTCATTTTGAAATTCCTCTAGTGGCATTGATTGTTCATTTGTTAAGGAAGTAATGTTGGATTGGGCTCTGACATTTTAACTATACATTAGGATCAGTTATAAGACAAGCATGTGATCTTTCTGATCTAGCTGGTCAGCTAGACATTGCATGTGACGGTCAGGATCTTTGACTGTCAGTGGAATTCTTTACCACAGAAGGCTGTGGAGGCCACGTCAGTGAATATTTATGGCAGAGATAGATAGATTCTTGATTAGTTCAGGTGTCAGAGGTTATTGGGAGTGGGCAGGAGAATGGGGTTAGGAGGGAGAGATAGACAGGCATGAGTGAATGGCAGAGTAGACTTGATGGGCCGAATGGCCTAATTCTACTCCTTATGATCTCCAGCATTGCAGGAGCTACCTGGGTATATTACATGCCCACATCCTGGAGTAAACATTTTGCGCCAGACTAAACTAGCAGTGGCATTCAGTACATATTACCGGCTGTAAAGATTTTTTGAATAGATAAAGGTGTTGTAATCCATTGCTTAACTTAAAACAGCTTGCTGGAAAGAATGACAGGAAACAATAGTAACTAAAATTCTGTTCAACCATTTGCTGTTTTTGAGTCCTTGTAATTTTGAACTTAACCTCCTGCGTAGTGTTTTGAATGTTAAAGTTAGATGCTGCAATTTGAATTGGATACATATTACGTTAGACAAAGGAACTCAATGTAGGTCAAGCTTGTACAAGTTATGGATGAGACCGGTTTAGAAGGAAATGGGTCTAACGCAGGCAGGTGGGACTAGTGTAGATGGGGCATGTTAGTCGGTGTGGGCAAGTTGGACTAAAGGGCCTGTTTCCATGCAGTATGACTCTGACTCCAAGTATCACATTAATGAGCGGCATTGTGAATTTTTACACATAAGTTCATGTCGCAGAAGCAATGTTGAAGGCTCCTGATTCCACTGTTTGAGGTTTCAAAGGCTGTGAAGTCAAGTCACTGGGCAATATATTACGTGCTGATGTAATACTTGAATTTAACCATTGGAATATTTGGAAAGATGGTTATTTTCATTATTAAGCGTGAGTCAGTCAGCTATTGGCAACTTCCGTCCTTCATAATAATAAATACAAATGCACATATTGGTTCATAAAAGTACCAAATGAAAACTTGATCTCTTTTTTAACTTATTAAAACTGGATAATTCCGGTCTATTTAGCTGATGAAACAAACGCACATTTTGAAATACTGTGAGAAACTCTGATCTTTTTAGAAGATATTACAGATAAATTAATTTTGTCTTTTCTGCTTTGATCTTTTTACTGACGTCACTTATGTAAGTATTTATCCAGCGAGACACATGGATTTCTATTTTCCATTTGCTAACTTTATCTAACTTTCATCCAAACTTCTAAGCTTTGAATAATATATAGACTTAGAAACATTCTTAAGGTCGGATACAAACTGTCACTCCACAACTGAATTCACCATTGCATCCAGTGGTGGAGGAGTGACCTGATGAAGAGCAGTTCTGGATGCACTTCACATCCAACCAATAGATTTATGCCAGAGAGGGCTGGTGTCTGATTAATGACTTTGTTTACATGAGGTCATTGAGCCTGTGGAATATCATACATATTTATACTTGATTTGAAATGTTTTGTTGGTTAAATCTTAAATGTATTCATTTTTAACTTTTTATTCAAATCCAATAATATCCATCTCCGTCTAAAGCAGTGGTTCTTAACCTTTTTGGCATACGTAGGCGCATACGTGAACAAAATACTGTATGTGGGATCTACCTTTGTTAAGTTCTTAAAAATGGGCTCAACAAATGGATATGTTATTTATGACCCCTTCTTGTCCCCCGGTAAAGCCCCAAACAACCCCCAGGTTAAGAACCACTGGAAGACATCTAAATGGCCAAAAAGCCTTTTTGCAGCCTTTAACAGAAAAGAAGCTGCTGTTCAGCCTTCCACAAGAAGTACAGCTGGCCGAATTTAAGCAGAAGCTTTTTTCCACGATTACCCAGCCTGATAAGAGTCTTATTTTCCACATTCAAAATTGAAATATGAGAACTGTGAAATTAGTTATTTAATGAGATGACTCAGCAAAATTAGCAGATTAGCAACTGATTTGTGTACCTTTTGTTTAAACAAATCCCCCGTGAATCCTTTTTTTAAAAAAAAGGGAAAGATTCAGCTTCATTTTATGCAGTTTTCTCAGTACCTTGCATTCTTTTTTGATTTATGTAATCTTTCTTTCAGCCTAAATTTTCTTCCCTGCTTTTTTAAAATAATCAAGGTGTGATCTTCAGGTGTAGTTTCCTGCTTTCCAAACACCTTGCGTTCAAGTTGACTAATTGAAGGGGAAGTTGGGAAGAGACCTCTATTGAGCACAAATACATGGACCCAGTATGATTTTTGTTTTGGTGTTTTAGGAATTGTATACAGAGCCCTATAAGAAGCAATAATAAAGCAAAAGTACTGACAATGAATACGGAGGTCTCCAACACAATTAAAAAAATAAAGATACTAAAGTTTGGGGATATGTTAAATGTGATCTCTCACTTTTTTTTACTGGTGCCTTTTGGAAACTCTCAAAAGGGCACAAATTGCATGTGATCTTTTTGTGTTTTCTTCCTCTTCGCCTGACCACCACTTTAAACGTCCAACCTCGACCTCATTTCTAATATGCAGCATGTCCCAGTATGTAATTTTTCTAAAACAGAAGGGGCTTCAATAGTGAATTAGTAAAATGGTAACTGTCTATAATCTGATAATGTGTCAAATTATCCTTCGACTAAATATTTTCCTCCTTCCAGGTGCAATTTTTCTGGAGAGTCTTTGCTCCGTAGTAAATTTTAGAGAAGTATATTATCGTTATTCTCATGAAGGAGGGTATACTTAAATTCCAAATAGCAGTTGTTATGAGTATCTTGGTCATCTCTTCCCATTCAAATGCTAATAATGAGAGCAGAAAATAAGATACATTTAATAAAAGTACACTTTACAACCTTAAATTGCAAATGAAACATGAAGTTCTTTATAAAACTATGTATTCATTGAAAGCATATTTTGGTATCGTGTTTTTGGACTTTGCTTTAATTGATGGTAATGGGCTTTTGGTAAAAACAGATTTTAAGGAGACATTATCATTAGTATGCTATAATGCAAGAAACTGAAGACTGCGTATGACAGTTGTGTAAAACATTTTACAAGAATACTTAACCAATTTTGGATTGGAACGTATTTTGAAGGTTATTCAGCGGAGACAGATACAGGAAATACCAGTACACAGACATTAATTGCAGCATGAAGAATAAGTGATTAGCCTTGGAATACTGGCAATATGTATTCTATTTCAAAATTCTCGTCCCTAATAAAATACCACATATATTTGAATTTACTTTCACATATCTTTACTTGAACTTTACTTAACTGGAGTTGCACATCCTCTTAATTTGGAGAGTAAAGTTATGTATTTGTTAATTAATTGCATGGTGGTAAAGAGTCCTCAATCCTGATCTGTAAAGGTACCACTTGTAGTGTATTCAGCTGTTTCCTCAGCCTGGTTGGATGCAAATCATGAGCTAGCATAGTACGTTTCCTCATCCAGAGGAAAAAAAAATAGTGTAACATTTTGTTTTGCATATGTCTCTAATCCCAAATAGAACTTGATTTGACCAAGTGTTTCCAGACACATGATGTATTTCTGTGCCAAACTTTGAACATCAATAATCTGTCACATCTGCTAGCAGTTCCTTTGGGTTTAAAGATCCAGCATGATAGGCTTCAAATGAGCTATGTCTCTAACAATCAGATGATGTGTTCTGTTCTTGAGGGGTTCATATTCACTTTCTTTACTCACAGTATTTGTGGGTTCGGATTGAAAATCTGCTCTATTGTGATGCTGATTTAATTTCATGCCAAAATCCTAATTCATCAGCAAAACTTTAAATTGTCTCATTAATATACTAAACAATTTTGTTTTAATTTTGCAGCCTGATCGTCTCAGCAGGTAAGAACATTTCCATACCTTGCAAATACTGTAACATTCTGTCCATCCATTTTTTAGTGTTGTATACGATACTTCTTTCAAAATTAGCTAACTTTAAAGGAAAAATAGTTAACCTTGGTCTTTGGCATTGCCAAAATATTCATGCACCGTTTTGTGGGAGAAACGGCAAAAATATTTGGACGTGAACAATTTCAATCGTTGTTTTAAGTTTTATGTTAACATTTAGTTCAGGAGAAAGCATGTCAAAATGTCTTAAATTTTCTTGACACGTAATAATTTTCGGATTAACTGAAAACTACCCTGTTAATAATACCATATTTGCTTGCATTTTATGAAGAAATTGTACAGATCTGATAAGTATTTAATTTATCATTAAATAATGGAATAATTATGAAGTGTCGATGTATACTCTATTGACACTTAGCCTCCAAGTAAAAACAGTCCTTTTGCGATCTGAGTCAGGGGTGTATTGTTTTGGATCATTAACAGGGATTTGATTTGATGTGTTTAATATGGCAGTTATACAGCTTAATTGTGGATTTTGGACTGCTTTTGCTTTCAGGTTGGATTCTGGATCATCAAATATCTCGACAGACATTTGCAGTGATCGTTTGTTGAGTCGAACAAGTTCCTACACGCGCAGGGAGAATCGATTGGCATCCCTAACTAAACCAGAGCAAGACAATGCTATAAAGGATTATAAGAAGGTAGCTAGCAAAGATGGCACACTTTGATATGCTATCACCAACAATTATGATATTTATGAAAAATTGCACCAAATTAATTATTTACGAATGCTTGACTAATCTTCTGGAATTTTTTGATGATGTAACTACGAAAATGGACAAGGGAGAGCCAGTGGATGGAGGGTACCTGGACTTTCGGAAAGCATTTGATAACGTCCCACATAGGAGATTAGTGGGCAAAATTAAGGCACACGGTATTGGTGCTGACATGGATAGAAAATTGGTTGGCAGACAGGAAACAAAAAGTAGGGATTAACGGGTCCCTTGCAAAATGGCAGGCAGTGACTAGTGGGGTACCGCAAGGCTTGGTGCTAAGACTGCAGCTATTTACAATATACATCAATGATTTAGATGAGGGGATTCAAAGTAACATGAGCAAATCTTAAGATGACACAAAGCTGGGTGGCAATGTGAACTGTGAGGAGGATGCTATGAGAATGCAGGGTGACTTGGACAGGTTGGGTGAGTGGGCAGATGCAAGGCAGATGGAGTTTAATGTGGATAAATATGAGGTTATCCACTTTGGTAGCAAAAACAGGAAGGTAGATTATTATCTAGATGGTGTCAAGTTTGGAAAAGGGGAAGTACAACGGGATCTGGGGGTCCTTGTTCATCAGTCAATGAAAGTAAGCATGCAGGTACAGTAGGCAGTGAAGAAAGCGAATGGCATGTTGGCCTTCATAACAAGAGGAGTTAAGTATAGGAGTAAAGAGGTCCTTTTGCAGTTGTACAGGACCCAAGTGAGACCACACCTGGAGTATTGTGTGCAGTTTTGGTCTCCAAATTTGAGGAAGAACATTCTTGCTATTGAGGGAGTGCAGCGTAGGTTCACAAGGTTAATTCCCGGGATGGCGAGACTGTCATATGCTGAGAGAATGGAGCGGCTGGGTTTGTATACTCTGGAATTTAGAAGGATGAGAGGGAATCTTATTGAAGCATATAAGATTATTAAGAGTTTGGACACCCTAGAGGCAGGAAACATGTTCCCGATGTTGGGCGCGTCCAGAACCAGGGGCCACAGTTTAGAAATAAGGGGTAGTCCATTCGGGGAAACACATTTCACACAGAGAGTTGTGAGACTGTGGAATTCTCTGCCTCAGAGGGCGGTGGAGGCCAGTTCTCTGGATACTTTCAAGAGAGAGCTAGATAGAGCTCTTAAAGATAGCGGAGTCAGTGGATATGGGGAGAAGACAGGAATGGGGTACTGATTGTGAATGATCAGCCATGATCACATTAAATGGTAGTGCTGGCTAGAAGGGCCGAAGGGCCTACTCCTGCACCTATTGTCTATTGTCTGTTAATTAAAGACGTGGCAAAATATTTAGTTTGAAAAATACTTTAATCTATTTAATAACACTGGCAATTGATTTGGAATCGTAAATGTTTCGTGCGTGTAAATGTTTCTGTGAGCTAATTGAATTGTTTGCTCACAGGAAGGCTAAATTATTTGCAACCCACGAATCAGGATGGGTCGATGCTCAAACCTTTATCCAAAACAATAAATGTGCTATTTGAGGAAATCTGTTTTGCAATATGTTCATCCAGTACCAATAATAGGTAGGCATTCTCCTGTGAAATTAGTTATTTGGGTTGCTTAAAATATAGCAAGAGCATTAAGCTGTTTCTACATATTAGAAACCTTAATTATTATATTGCTGCATTCCTCTTCTCCTTTGATTCCTAATTGCTTTCAGACGCCTTGACTGTAAATGGTCTTCGCAAATATTTCTTTAAATTTTGTAAAAATCTGTTTTGGGTTTGGAAGATTGCAAAATTGCAACTAAAATGTGATATAATTTAGCATTTATTTTGTATTTTTAACTACAACTAAATATGATTGTGGTCTAAGAGATTACTGTAACATTGGGACAATATAATATACCCTGTCATTCATAAATGTTTATATACTTACATACATCTTATATTTGGAAACCCATCTCTGGATTAGTGGGGGGGGAGGGGGGGAAGGGGAGGGGAAGAGTTACATTTGCAGCATTAAGGTTGTTTGTCTTAAGTAAATAGACATTTAAGTTATTGGTCACCATGCAAGGAAACTTTAAACCTGTGTGGGTATATTTTGGTATTGAATACTAACAAGAAAAGAACAATATTATCCTCTCTGTACATTACAACTGAAGCATTAATTTTATTACAAAAATCAAGTGGATCATAAGTAATTAATAACACCCTTCATTAATATTGTGTGCATGATTAAATAGTCAGCATAAAGTGGTCTAAAAATAGGCTAACCATCAAAACCTAGGAGTTTTTGAAAAAAAATGTATTGCTTAAGTATATATTCATAACTTCAATGCCTTTTTGGCTTGCTAGTTGTGTTTTAAATGGAAGTGTTCCTTCAACTCCATTTACAGTAACAAAATAGTCAAATCTGTGCTCTAATGTCCATAATCTAATATAAATAAATCCCAAGCGGCTGAATGTTTAAAAAGAGGATCAGTGGAAAAACTACTGCGAACCTTATGGACAGTGAACTTGGAATGGGCATGGTTCTTTGTGATTAAATCATGTAATAGTCAGCTTTTCTCTCTTACAAGATTGCTCAAACTGTTGCTCATGACAGCAAAAAGAATTTGTACCAGAATTGAATTATTTTGCAGCACACTTACTTTTAGAATTTGAAGCCATTCTTTCCATCTCATCATACCCGTCCACCCACATGAAGGCCGAGCAGTCCTTGTATAATATGAATAGAGTGTATTCAACAGAATACAGTCAATGTTCCAAAGTTGAACATGATCTCAGCTCAAATTACATTGTCCAGGCTGGATGTCATTTTTAATTTGTCCAGAAGCAATAATTCAAATGTATTACATTCCTGGCAATATTGGGAGGTTGTTAAAGAATATCTGTTTGGAAAAATATGGGGATAGTTTTAATGTATACAAGATGATAAGGAATATTCTAAATTGTTCCCAGACGAAGCATGATTACATTTCTGAAGCCTCTCTCACTTCTGGGAGTAACAAAGTTTGAATTTAATTGTAGGCACACACAAAATGCTGGAGAAACTCAGCGGGTGAAGAGAAAGAATTGGTGACGTTTCGGGTTGAGACCCTTCTTCAGACTAATGTCGGGGGAGGGGGTAGGACAAAGAAAGAAAGTGGGCAGAGACAGTAGGACTGGTAGGAGAGGTGGGAGGGGCAGGAGAGAGACCAAGGGCTACCTGAAGTTATTTGTGCAAGTTGAAGAAAGCACTTTTTTATCTTTTAGTAACTGCAAAATTTTAATTTAATTGCATTGTTGAGATGATTTTTTTTTAAATTATAAATAGTGCACGTGTTTATTTCTGTTTTGAAGTTGTATGAAGAGGCCTTGACAGAAAATGATAAACTTAAAGCCAAACTGCAAGTGGCACAACTTGAACTTGCTGACGTGAAAGCCCAGCTGGAGAAAACCACTCAGGTAGTTTTTCTTGCAAAGTTCTTAAAATTAAATGTTGTGGTCGAGAAGGTTGCATTGACAATTCAGTGCGGACTAATGTACATACTTGTGTGTTTCAGAAACAGGAACGGATTTCTGATAAGTCTTCGATGCTGGAGATGGAGAGAAGGGTAAGTTAAGTCCATCTGTACACCATGTGTCTTATCAAATAATAGGAACAAGCAATTAAAACATATATTCATCTATTGTTACTTCACTTTTCAAATCATTACATTAAGAGCCAACCAACTTAGCTGTTCCATGGCAAACCTTTTAAGCATAAATTAGGTGAAAACACTGGTTGTTCCGTGAGTTCTGAGCATTAAATTGAGATTTGTATAGGAAGGAACTGCTGATGCTGGTTTAAACTGAAGATAGACACAAAAAGCTGGAGTAACTCAGCGGGACAGACTGACATGAATATATTAATAAAAAGGTATCCCTAATTTACTGCGTAATTTACTGTTAAAGGTAAATAAGCAATATGGAAGTTTTAGTTTAAAGTAATTGTACTGACGCATCATCCAGAATTGATGATGGTGAAGGGCTTGTTTCTATGTTATATCTCTCAATCGATCAGTTGTAAGTGAAACAGAGAGGGGAGTGTTGTATAACCTAGAAACGTTGTCAGATGTTTAAAGTGGTGATAGTTCAGTGCAGGGGTACAACGCTAGGCTACCCTGCAACTTTTCCCAGTTTGTTTTCTTCAGGATCAACAAAGTACATATCATCCAAAGTTCAGACAATTTATGGATTTGAAGAAAGTAAGAACCAAGAGGGATTGATTACCCAATCTCTTTGGCTATAAAAATGGGTGTGATGACTCAAGACTGTCTATGGTCCTCCACAGCGGAGGAGACAGTTGGAACCAATCACACCTTTTATGTTTTTGATATATTTTTATCTTGAGATACTTGACTACATTCCTTATTCTAATATTGCACAATGCATCCATTACAGGAAAAACGTGCTTTGGAGAGGAAAGTTTCTGAAATGGAGGAAGAGCTAAAGGTATGATGTTTCTCTTCAGTATACAAGCATGATTGATTATACTTGAATACATAGATAATGTAATCTCCAAAGTGACCAAGGTAATTCGTTACCCAATTGCTATTACATATTTACTCTCCTATTCAGTCATCCATGCTGGATATCGAACAAATTCCAGAAATGTATGCTTTTTTCCCTCCGAGTTGTTCAAGGTTCTCTAGTGATAATCTAGAAGCCTATGGATAATCCCCTTTTTAAAATACTGAACTTTTAGCAAAGATTCTTTCTTTAAAAAAGGCCAAGTATTTCCCTCCTTTATTTCATTAAATGCAGTTATATTCTTAATTCAAAATACAACAAACAAAACACTTCCAAATGAGGAATCAGCTAAAGAGGTATCGCTTCTTCTTCACTTTGTTTGAGGCTCATCATACTGAGCCACTACATTAAAACAAAGGCAATTCAGACTGCTAAAGCCGTATAAACAATCTCATTTGTAATCTTGAATATGGAAGCTTTGGTTGCAAATCCCTTAATGGAAACATATCTCAAGGCCAAAGTTCCTAATCACTATTTGAACCCTCTGTATTCATGCTGCCCTCCGGCTTTCATTAATTTAGTTGGATAGGTAGCCTTTGTGCTGGGAATGAACACCTCATGTAATATAGTGTGAAGACTTAAGCTTCTTTCCAAAGTATTGCCTGAAGTTACTGTATCAGCTTCAGGCATTTCAGCATACAATTAACCTCCATCCTACAGAATCTCCACTCAATTGACTGCCCTCTTTGTACCATTTTAATAATCCTTGCAATTACAAAAGTAGAAGTGTTTTGATTTGTAACCGTGCACACCTTCCCATGAGTCTGATTTCCTTTGCTGCATCAGTGTAACACTTAACGGGCTCTTCCCTGAAATTTGCTAAACTTGCTGAAGTGCTTCTGGTGCATAATTATTCTAGTGTTGGCAATTGTATGCTTAGCTTGTTTATTTATTTAATGGAAGATAGCAAGGATTGTAGTGAAAAATATTAATAAGCTAAGTATGTAAATTTAAATTAATGGGGAAATTTGCAAATTCCATACCATTATTTTGACATTACCTACGTTAAATGTGCTTGTTTATATTACTTAAATCAAATGTGATTTTGTACTGTTTTTGTTCATTCCCATTGTAAGCTTTGAATTTGTAAGCTTTACTACTTTGCCTCTTGGTTTGCTAATTGATGGGCAGCATGGTGGCGCAGCGGCAGGGTGCTTCCTTAAAGCTCTTACAGCGTCAGAGACCCGGGGTCAATCTCGACTACGGGTGCTGTGTGCGCAGAGCTTGTACGTTCTCCCCGTGACCTACATGGGTTTTCTGCTAGATCTTCAGTTTCCTTCCACACTCCAAAGACGTACAGGTTTGTAGGCTAATTGGCTTGGTATAAATATAAAATTGTCCCTAGTGTGTGCAGGATAGTGTTAATGTGTGGGGATCGTTGGTCGGTGCGGACTCGGTGGGCCTAACAGCCTGTTTCCGCGCTGTATCTCTGAACTAAATTAGTGTAGTAGAATCTACTTGTTTTCCTTGGTTAATAAATATGTAAGTATACAAGATTCACTGTACGTGAGAAGTGTAATTCACAGCATTCTAAAATCAGTGAACTAGCAACAAAATGGACTGAAACCAGTGCGGAAATTCAGACAGCATTGATTGAAAGGGAGCAAGAACCACCATTAGTCGATTGTCCTTCAGAAGTAGGAAGTTTTGGAAGTAAATGCACTTTAATTTATACAGGTTCATGGGCAGGAAAGGTTTGGAGTGATATGGGCCAAATGGGGTAAGGCATATTGATCGGCACGGACATGTTGGACTAAACGCTGTACAACTCTGATTCTAAGTGGTAGAAAGTCATAGGGAATACCTGCGATAATGAGGAGACCAAACTTAACCAGCTGACAAAATGATGTTAATACCATCTAATCATTGGGTAAATGAGGACAGTTAAAACAGAATGTAGTATTCAGTAGTTGGCAGAACCCATGGGACCATTGATGTACAGAGGGATCTCAGGATGCAGGTCCATAACTTGAAGGTTGCAACATAAATGGATATGGTGGTAAAGGAGGTGTGTAACATGTTTACCTACATCATTCAGGCCATTAAAAATATTAAAGTTAGCAAGTTGTGTTGCAGCTGTTCAAATCTTTGGTTCAGTCACACCTTTAGAGTATTGTGTGCAGTTCTGGCCACCATATTGCAGGAAGAATGGGGATGTTTTGGGGAGGGTGCAGAAGACGTTCACCAGGATGTTGCCAGATTGGAGAATATTGTAATGAGAGATGGATTGTTTTCACTGGAACTGAAGAGTGATGTGCTGGCCGATAACATTTTGAGAGGCGTAAAGAGAATAAATATATTTTTTTCCCTGGTGTGGAAATGTCAAGTACGAGAGGGCTTGGGTTTATGGTGAGAGGGCGAAGGTTTAAAGGAGATTTACAAGATTTTAAACGGGGGTAAATGCTTGAATCCACAGCCAAGGGTCATAGTAGAAGCAGATATGATAGCAACGTATAAAAAGCAGTTACATAGATGCACGGACAGGCAGGGAATGGAGGGATATGGACATGTACATAGGAAGATGGAATTGGTTTACATTGCCATCATGCTCGGTGCAGACATAATGGGCCAAGGTACCTGTTCCTGCTCTGTTCTGATCTCTGTTGCAACAGAAATAAAAGAACTGTTGGAGCCAGAACACGACATTTGGTGGAAATCAGAAAAAAAAGAGAATGCAGCATTTGTCTTGTTTCTTCCCTCTGCTCAAATATCCCAACTATTGTTCCAGATGAAACAGCAAGTTGCTTGCATTTCTTCAGCTCAGAATATTGCATTTGATGCACACGATTACACAAAAGCACTGCAGTCTAACGTGCACTTGCTTTCTTATGTCTTCAGTTCATTGACTTAAAATATCAACTCGCTTGCACTCTCCTGCCTGATCTTTAGATTCTTTATTTAGAGATATAAAAACAGAAAACCAGTAGGATGTTCAGTCCTTTGATCTTACATAGCTCAAATTTAATATAATTATGGTTTATCTTTTGTTTCACTGCCATATTCTTATCGTCTCCTGCCAAATCATGATGCCTTCATAGTTACCTCCTTCTGAAGTACATTCAGAGACCTGTCATCCACATCTTTCAGTGGTAATGATTCTGCAAGGTTGCCACTGTGTCAGTGAAGCAATTCTTCCTCATCCCAGCCCTATATGTCTTGCCACATATCTAGATATTGTGACCCCCCCCCCCTCATTCTGAACCCGTCAGTCAGGTGAAAGGCCCTTACTCCATCCAGCATATCAAGCTGTCAGATTTGCAGATGCTAGAAATTCAAATGTATTATTTGATTTGAAAATTAAGTTTGAAATAGTTTGTGGAATGTTCTTCAAATGTTTAAGTAGTTCTACATTTTATGGGACATCTACGTTTTGGTTTAATATTAAGATGTAGACAGAACAATGCAGCAGATGAACAGACCCTTCTTCAGCCTGCAATATCTGTGGCAAATTGAACAAATCTTCTCTGCCTGCTTGCCTGCATGCAATCCATATCCCTTTATTCCCTTATACCAATTCCCTGACTATGTGAAATGCCATTATCGTACCTGCGTTCACCACCTCTGACTGGTGGTGATGAACTCCAAGCACTCCTCTCCTTTAAACTTTGCCCCTCTAAACTTCAAGTCTTTGACGTTTCTACCCTGGGAAAGACATTGTCTATCTGTGTCTCTCATAATTGTATATACTTCTATCACATGCCCCCTCAACCTCCAACATTCTGGGGAAAACACTTGTCTTGTTACTTTCAAGAAGCAATGAACTTGGATCTGTGTGTATATCAATATTGTTAAGGGTCTCATCAGTAACAGTATACTTTGCCCTTGCATTATGTTTTAAGATGCAGGGAAATCTGAATTTGACGTGTAATATTTGCAAAGTTCTCTCTTAAATCACTGTCCAAATTTTGTTTATTTTTAAATCTCCATTTCCATCCCTATGTGCTGTCCTCAATGGAACATTCCAGATAAAGCTGCTGCTTGCTCTGAGGCAATTAAACTAGTCGCTGGTAGCTGAAAATAAGCCCATGACCCAGCCAATTGAAAATGCCTCTGGGTCTTCAGAGGAGGTTGAGACTGAACTTGCAGACTTTAATTCCCCCTTCCCCCAGGGCCAACCCTTTCTATATAAAAACAGGTGTTTCCATTTGAATGCTATCCCTGTACTGTTTCAATTTGCAGAGCCGTTTGCAATTCTAGTATAAATGCATTTAAAAGAACCATCTGTTAAGAAGTAAAATTACAGTGCAATCTATTGCAAATCATACAGTTTGAACTATTTTTCTAACCATGGTTTAAGAAATTCTACCTCCCATCCCCTTTTTCTGACCACCTCAAATCTATCCTGTCATTAAATCAAAGAACAGAATGAGGCCCATATACGTGCCAGCCAAGATAACTCATCTGTTGCTAACCCTTCGTCTGTAGTCATTTAGGCTACAACACATCAAGAGTTTGCCCATGTATGTTTTGAATGTGATTTTTTTTTCTCTCCACTACCATTCTCCCCAGTAAGTACCATACTCCAAGCATTTTTACTGTGATGTGATATTTTCTCAACACCCCACCTCAAGGAAAAAATATTATTTCTGTCAATTACCTTTCACCTATGCCACCATCTAGCCCTCTTTCCATCCCCTTCCACCCCTTCCTACAGCTCAGTAATTTGCTTGCATATTTCTTTTAATTTGCACTCTTCCAACTCGCTACGAAGTTCTGGTAGGTTTATGGTGCATTTCAGAAGTTTGACCTTTTAAATTCCTCATTTCAACTTGAGTGAATTCATTTATTCCGCTTTCTAATGCATCATCTGCCTTCAGTCATGAATTGTTTTTGTTTTAATCAATTTGCGACTCATTTTTAATCTCCATCTTAATATTGCCTGAGAACTGGCTGTTCTTTTAACTGTGCTTCTATGATAGCAATAAAATTGTCCTTTAATCTTCCTCGGTCTGCAGCCTCATTTCCTAACCTAGTTAGATTGAAGAAAATAAAATCATTCCCAACCAGAAGAACTACAGTCACTTCTTCCTATTACCAATTCGTTATGAGAATCCAGACCTTAAGATCTTTTAAATTTGGTAATGAAGACTGGAGGTGTCTCTGGCTTGTCTGAAGACAATAAAGGGAATACATCTGCTGCGCGTTGTTATTTAAAAGCTGGTGCTGAATGTTTGATATTGATGATGAGGATTTTCTAACCATTGACAAATTAACAACGCTACCTTTGAACTTGAAAGTTGCCCCAATATGGATCTGGCACGCTCAGGTGTTGCCCATATGGATCTTGCACGCTCAGGTGTTAATTCCAGTATTCCAGCATTAATTACAATCATGCTTTAATGTTAGAATAACTCTAGGATGGTGAAGGTATATTATTATTACAATTATTACTGTATATTAATATTAAGGGCGGCACGGTGGCGCAACGGTAGAGTTACTGCCTTACAGCAGCCCGAGACCCAGGTTCGATCCCGACTACGGGTGCTATTTGTAGCGGAGTTTGGACCTTAACCCCGTGACTGCGTGGGTTTTCTCCGAGATCTTTCATCCCACACTCCAAAGACGTACAGGTTTGTAGGTTAATTGGCTTGGCAGAAATGTAAATTGTCCTGAGTGTGTAGAAGATAGTTAATATGTGGGGATCGCAGGTCAGTACGGACTCCGTGGGGTGAAGGGCCTGTTTCTGCCCTGTATCTCTAAACTAATATTATAGCAACAGTAATTTCATCAAGCATTTGGGAGCATTGAAGATTCTCTTGGATATCAAACCAGAGAGTAAAAGTTTTATTTTTTAACAAACAGCGATCCCTAGCAATATCCTACACACTAAGGACAATTTACAATCTTTACCGAAGCCATTTAACCAAATTTGTACGTCTTTGTGGAGTGTGGGAGGAAACCAGAACACCTGGGGGAAACCCACACAGTCACAGGGAGAACGTACAAACTCTATATAGACTGCACCCATGGTTATGATTGGACCCAGATCTCTGGCTCTTTAAGGCAGCAACACTGCCGCTGTGCTACCATGCCACCCTGAAATATACTGACCATAAAACAAGATCTCACACAGATGATTCTAGTTCATGACAGAAGGTGCAACAGGGCATCCTGTCAAGATTGAGTACTTCACAATTTCTGGATTTCCTTACAGTGATGCAGCTGGTAGAGCCACTACCTCACCGAGCCAGAGACCTGGGTTCATTCCTGACATTGGATGCTGTCTGCGTGGAGTTTACGCGTTCCCCCTGTGACCACATGGGTTTCCTCCGGGTGTTCCTGTTTCCTTCCACATTCCAAAGATGTGTGGGGTTTGTAGGTTAATTGCCTCCTGTGAATTGCCCCAAGTGTGTAGACAGTGGATAAGAAAGTTGGATAACATGCAACTAGTGTGAATGGGTGATCGATGGTCAGCTTGGACTCAGTGGAAAGGCCTGTTCCTTGCTCTATCTCTGAATCTAAATCACACAAGATATTTAATTTTTTGAGATCCAGCCATTACTGGCTGGTCCAGAATTTATGGCCATTCTCCAATTCCTCGTGAACTGTCGTCTTTAACCTCTGCAGTTCTGCTGATGAAAGCACCCTACTGTGCTGTTGTGGAGGAAGTTTTGGAATTTAAACCTAATACCGATAAAGAACTGGAGTCAACAACCTCAGCCGCTTGAGAGTAGACTGATTTGGTAGTAATTTGAATGATTAGACCTCTTTCTGTGTGAGCAAGGCATACCTGTGTAATTTCAGAATTGTAACGGAATGGCACAGTCAGTTCTAGCATGCCTGTCTTCAGTACAACATTGGGTACCACTTCCAATTTAGGTGCCAGAACCCCAGATATTTGCGGGAAGGGTTTTACATTTTTTGACTGGGCTGCAATAAGCTTCACCCTACCTAAATTTGTTGCTTTGATCAATGCCTGGTGATCCGTCTGATATTATTGTTTCTGCAGCAATGTTGTACGTTGAGCGGCTTGTTTAGGCCATTTCAGAGATAAATTAAGAATCAACACCTTGGTTGAGCTGGAGTTGCATCTGCAGCAAAGATGAAAAATTTCCTTGAGAGATGCAATTGTTTTATGGGGTAATGATGGCGAACGCTGACAGTTTTGCCATTATACCAACTGCAGGTCATGGCCAATAGAGTTTCTACATCAGGAATATTTAATTCAAAGAAATAACAGTTCTCGAAGCATCTGTTAGTCATTATCCAAATCTCCTAATTCTCTAGGGTAATTCATATGTGCTGTCATTCCCAAAAGTTCATGCAGGTTCAAAAATAGTTTTTGTTTTGAATTTCAATGTAAAATTTGACCATGCAAAATTATCTATGGCAACAATTTAAAATTCCCTAAATGAAACAGTTTGTCCTAAGGAGTTAGTGCACTTCGCTGTACTAGGAACATTTGTGATGGAAAGAACTACCAAATCATTGAACCAGAAGAAAGTTATTTGTTAAATCCAGAAATGCTTTAATATTTTCTCAAACTGATTTTGAAAGTCTGAGTTCTAGATATAGATAAATATTAAATGAATACTATGATACAAAGTTGCTTTAAAATCAAATTTCAGAAATAGTCTTCATTCTTCAAAGCCAAATAGATAGAGGCAGATTGATTTGTTGTTGAGCTGTATGTACTTTAGCTAACCTATTTTACGTCCCTAGATTGTTAAACATAGAAGGCTATTTTGTAATTAATAATTCATCCGACATTTACTTTAGAAATTAGAAATTCACCACTTTTTTCTTTTTTGCATATGTGAAAACATTTTTTTATCCACAGAACATTTCAGTATTTAATTGTAGAAGTGTTGATGCACCCAGTGAAAGTGTTGCGGATTGATGACTTGTTGGCCTGAACCTTCCATTTAAACATTGTTTGGGGCATTTTATTCCTACTTAACAGCATTAATTTAAAGATTTAAATGCTACAGAATTCAGAGGTCAGACGACAAAAACAGCCAAATAAGATTAAACAAGGTCTAAAGCCTTAATTAGTACACCCGTGTGACTGAACCTCACACGGTGATGTTTATCGTGACCTCTGTCAGATCCCTTTTGCAACATGTGATTTTGTTTTTAACAGAAGTCTGTCTTATTAGCAGCTTAAGCTTGCATTCCTTTTTATCTTAGTATACTTTTGAACTACGTTGATTACAGATATTTTGAGCAGAGAACAAAGCCATTAATGTATATAGAAACCATCTACAAAATCACAAATTCATAAAATTATGATCCATATTTTGTGCTTTTTTTTGGTATCTCGGTATTTACTGATTGCTTTCTCATTTTATCCGTTACATATGTGGTGCTGAGAAATAACCCAATGAGGCCCATCAGTAACTTCAGTTATTATCATTTAAAATTTAAGAGGATGTAAAGCCAGAATCTGATCAGTGTTCAAGATAATAAGAATTCAATCCAAAAGCATGGTGCAGATTGTGGAACATCTGTATCCATTGTGTGGGTTGGCCATTTTCACTGCTTTGAAGTATGTAGCTAAACATGTGTTCTTTTTGGAATCTTTTAGTATGATGAGGTAACATTTTCTTCTGCACAATTTATCTACTGCAAAATTCTGTCATAATAAAGTTGCAAATCTGAACATCTCAACCCTTCCGCTAGATTAAGAACCCTATTTCCAAAAGTGAATTGTTCCTCAGCTGAGGAATTCCAGTGGTGCAAACATTTTTACCATATTGAATGGCAACAACTACATATCCAGATCAGGTGTGACAAGGTTGAATGAAAACAGTGATATTCCCACAATATTAACTATAACCTAAACTATACCTTCTGCAATGATCTTTGTACAAACACATGTTCTGATTTTGACTGTCAAAAGGGGATTGATATAATCTAACAGTGAATTGCATTGTTTTTACTTGCTGTTTGCTACCACAGGAGAAATTAAGTTGATATTTCCATCCAAACATATTCATCTTTGTATATGATGGGCCTCATTCATATGCCGCTGAGAGAATACATGCCATACAGAAATAAATTGTATGTGTACGTGTGTATATATGGATTTCAGCAAGGCAAGCGACAAGGTTCAGCATGGTAGGCTGCCTTGGAAGGCTAGATCACATGGGATCCAAGGGAAGATAGCTGAATGGCTAGAAAATTGGCTTCATCGAATTGGCTTCATTGGTGGGAAGTTGTTTTTTTGATTGGTATGCCTCAGAGTTTGGTGCTGGGCCTGTTGCTGTTTGTCATCTATATTCATGATTTGGATGCGAATGTACATTGCAAGGTTGCTGATAGCATTTGGTAGATAGTGAAGACGATTGTCAGAAATTGCAGCATGATCTTGATCAGGTGGGCTGAGGAATGGTAGATAAATTTAATACAGAGAAATGGAAGCTGTTGCACTTTTGGGAAGTCTAATAAGGGCAGGACATACATGGTGAATGGTAGGGCTCTGTGGAATGTTGCAGAGCAGAGGGATCTTGGAGTGCAGTTACATAGTTCCTTGAAAGTGGCATCACAGATAGATAGGGTGACCAAAATGGTCACCATGTTATAGGAAAGATGTTGTCAAGCAGGAAAGGGTGCAGAGAAGATTGACGAGGATGTTGCCAGGTCTCAAGGGCCTGAGCTATAGGAAAGGGTTGAGCAGGCTAGGACTTTATACCTTGGAGCTCAGGAGGATCAGGGGTGAACTTATAAACAAAATCATGAGATGAATAGACTGGGTAAATTCCCAGAGTAGGGGATTTGAGAAACAGAGTGGTTTAAGGTGAGGTAGGAAAGATTTGATAGAAACCTGAGGAGTAACTTTTTTTACACAAAGGGTGGTGGGTCTATGGAACAAGCTGCCGGAGGAGGTAGTTGAGACGGGTACTATTGCAACATTTAAGAAACATTTAGTCAAGTACATGGATAGGGTAGGTTTAGAGGGATATGGGCCAAAACCTGACAGATGGGACTAGTGGAGATGGGGCATGCTGGTGTATCTGGGCAAATGGGACGAAGGGCCTGTTTCCACTCTGTATGACTATCTGCCCTTGAGCTTGCCCATCAGCCCTCACTTCACGGTTCCCATTATCACTTTCTTTGCTTATCAGATTCCAGCTCTGTAGATAGCAACTGTCTCCACTTTTATCCCTCCCTCCCCCACCGGCTTCCAATATCCCTCTTTTAATTCCTCCTTGTCGTTTTCCATCTAACACCCCTATCTCTATCTCACATTTACACTTGCCCACCCAGCCTCATCTGCACATTATCACCAGCTCTGTCCACCCATCACCTATTGGCCCCTATCCCATCCCTCCCCCTCTTTATACCAACTATCTTTCCTCTCCACTCTCAGCCCTGATGTCGGGTTCCAACCCGAAACGTTGAAAATTTCTCCCCCATCCAGATGCTGCTTGAGCTGCTGAGTTCCTCCAGCGGTTTGTTTTCTGCTCCTGATTCCACCATCTGCAGTCTCTTGTCTCCATAAATGTATCTGTTGTATGTTACACTTGGATGACATTTTTTTCTCAATATCAAAGGAAGGGTTATTTTCATTTCAAATCCAAAATGCTTCCAAATAGTAACTTCATTTGTACGTATATTGAAACAGAATGCTGTCATCAGTTAAGTTGTGCCCTCCTGCTGCTACTGTATCATCCTGCCCTTTTAGTTTAACGAGTAGTCTTTGTCAACTACGTTCATTTTGCAGTGCTTAAGCAGCAGATTTTCATTTTGAATGGCAACCAAAAGCTTGTATATACACCAAATTAAAAAAATCATAGCATTTTCATGCATATTGTCCAAATTGTTTCTTGCCATATTTCAATTTACTGCTTGTTCGAAGGGCAAGGGAAAAGATTTGGTTTGATCAGACCAGAGATGTTGTTGTGCCTTTGCTCTTTGTGATAAAATACCATTCCTAATAAGAACTTAAGGCTCATACCAAAAGAGCCTCCCCCAATTTTCTCTCACAATGGCAGTGTTCCAAAATGTCTTATTAGGACAACTACTTCAAATTGTTGAGTCTATAATTGACAAAAATGGAGTTGAAAAATATTGCTGGTCTTAATTTTTTTTTTAAACGATGTTTGAAATATTGTTAACTTTTTTGTAAATGGCAATTCTGATGTATTTTTATCCCACTTTTGTTTACATGTTATGAGCAGCACGTTGTTTTTGAACCACAAATTGCCCTTCAACTACAGTGGTGTAACGATAGATGCCTTCCTTCCTTCCTTGTTCGATCCTGACCGCGTGTGCTGTCCACACAGAGTTTGTGCGTTTTGCCTGTGACCGCGTGGGTTTTCGCCGGCTGCTCTGGTTTCCACCCACATTCCAAAGACGTACAAGTTTGTAGGTTAATTGGCTTTGGAAAAATTGTAAATTGTCCCTGGTATGTAGGATATTGCTGGTGTACTGGGTAATCACTGGTCGGCACAGAGTCAGTGGGCCAAAGGGCCTGTTTCTGTGCTGTATCTCTAAAGTCTAAATGAGATTGCTCTGCTTGACGACCATTTCCAGTGTTTGCTATTTGTTTCCAATAGGCATTGATGTTAATCATCTGGATAAACAGCATTTATTTCAGTCTGGGTTAATGGCTGTTAGTTTCAACACAACTACATGTGAATATCAACTTGTGGCCTAGTGTTTCTAAAGACAGTCAGGCTGGCGTTCTTGTAATTTTACTCATCTTTACAATGGGATTAAGTTGAAGACTATATAATATCAAGATAATGCACAGGTAATCAGTGGAAGGTTGATGCTTGTTTATTTTTAATGGAACTTGTATCTACCGACTATGCTTATCTTTCATAATAAAGACAGAAAATGGGGGACACCAAATTGTGCAGATGCTGGAATCCAAAGCTTTAAAAACAAAATGCTGGAAATATTCTGCAGGTCAGACCGCTTCTCTGGGAAGAGAAGAAGTAAACATTTTGGGTCGAGGTTATGTCTGAATTGGTTGTGTATCACTCTGCCTCTTTTTAATAGAACCTCTGCCTTCTCTTTGCAGGTTTTGACAGACTTAAAATCCGACAACCAAAGGCTGAAAGATGAGAATGGAGCCCTAATCCGTGTTATAAGTAAATTGTCAAAATGAAGCATGTCCTTCTAAGCAAGAGGCAAGGAAAGTAAAACCAACAATGAGCCTACTTGTTCTACAAAAGAGCCATCACAATAGTTTCCTCCAGAATGGGAAGAGCTTAACTGTTCAAGGCTTTCTCCAACCATTTGATGTCTGAAGGTTCATTCAGGTTATGATTCAACTCTGCAATTACAAGGTCTTTAGTGATCCATTTAGGGAGAGAAATGCTAACTTTTGAAAGAAAAAAATCACCACAAGTCCATAGTTGTTAAGAGAACACTTGCAGCTTTTCACAATTGAGCCACATCCTGTAGTGTTTCAGAATGATTATGAGAATTGCCTATCACTATCAAGCCTGGTCAATCACATTCACAGCGCCCCACAATTAGTCGGCTGTGTGTTGGCAAATATTTCTGTTATGCAGTATTCACTTTTCACAGCAATTAAAATCACTGCAGAACAAGGCTTGTTCCTTTTAAAGTTTTTAAAAAACCCCATCAGCTAGACTGTATGGTGCAGAAAGTATTAACCCTATGTGCAATATGCTGTTTTATTATTTTAACAAGATGCTCGTGTACAATTCAGCTGCCTCCTTTCACTTTATTTTGTTTACCTTTTTTGTCAGCGTGAATACCCTTTTTTAGTTTTGTATTCAAATCTTTAAGATGGTCGTTAGTCTTTGGTTGTCTCTTGCTGAAGTAAAATATGTGAAGCGATGTTGGATGGCTACCAGTCTTTGCCTATTTTTGCCCAGCTAACCCCTCTTAGATCAATGTTTATTCCATCAAATGATGAAAAAAATATTGGATTCAGATTACGGTTGCTTACTGGGACGACCTCATAGATGCATTAAAACGTGCTTGCTGGTTTTGCAATTTTCTTTTGACACTTGACACTTTCTTGTGCTTCATCTCATGTCACACAAAGCTAGTTTTAGGTCAGACTTTGAGAATTATTTTGCTCTTGCCTATACACTCGGAATATTACAACTTTATAGGCTCAAATGTTTTTTTTAATCATTTCATTGCATGCCGAGCAATATACTATCTCCAATGTACTACTGCTACAGAAGTGTAAAGCAAAATGGTACTTTTCTAAAGACCACCTCCTTAAATAATGGAGTTCAGGGAAAGGATCCATTCAAAAACCCATGGTATAGTCCTTAAACTGATGGAATTCACAAACAAATCTAGTATTTGTAGAGTGCTTTTCCATGGCTAAAATGTCTAGTTTTAGACAATGCCACTAGGGTACTGAAATCTGTGTGTGTGTGCGTGCGTGTGTATATATACATTCTCAATGGTACCAAAAAGGCCGTCAGTTTTGTGTTTTTGTTTACCTTAATCAAGCCTACAGGTTACTAAAAATGCATCGGGTGGTTTTTATTTTTTAAATCCTGTGTAAAATGGACCTTGCAGTAATATGGCTGCTGAATAGAATGCAAAGGGACTAAATTATTAACAGTCCTTTCTACTGCATTGAGATTATGTGCATAAGAGATCTTCACAGGAGGGTTCATCCTGCTGGGATTTTACAATATGCAGCTGTTGGTGGCCTTTTAAACTATGAATATATTATTAGATATCATTTAGTGTTATAATTTGAACATTTTTGTCACATGTTGGGGAATGCACATGTGGGGAAATGTGCACATTATTTAAAGCTTGTAAACACATCTGTATTTTATGGTTAAATAGACCACTGAGTTCAGGTTTGAAATTACATTGTACAGCTATTGTATGTAAATGAAAAGAACTAAACACATTGTCACCTTTGCAGATGCTTCTATTAAATGTGAGTCTCTTACTGCTCTGATAATACAATACGTGTATTAAATTCTTGTGATGCTTTTGGTTCTAAGGTTGGAAGTACTGTATTATACATAATGTGCAGCTTGCGTAAGATCAAGTTTTATGCAGATACAAGGTCATTCTTCTGATGTGCTTATTATTAGAATCACCTTTTAGATTTACAATTGCCTAAAGTAAAATAAACTCTGGTCTGCTGTGAGGTATTGAAATTCACTGTGCACCATACAGTACAATAAAAGGGTTGACTATATCAACCAATGGACCAGGATTTTACCTCCAGTTATATTTGCTGGTCATGGTTGATACCTAGCACCAAAATAAAATGTATTTCAGAAAATAAGTGCTTTTGTGCTTACAAGAGGGATAATATTTAATGTGCACAAGTGTCATGACTGGGTGATGCGAATGGTGAGAGGGTTTGAAAAATGGCTGATTTAATTAATTAACTCAAAACCTTTTTTAAATCAAATTGAGGGACAAATTGCATTGAAGGACTGATCTTTTAAGTTGCCCAATTTAAGATAGAATTAATTTTCTGGAGCAAATGGACAGTTTTCAAAATTCATCCTTGGGCACCATCCTTTTTTCTAGTCTTCATTGTTAATTAAATGTGCATGAACCTGTTCCAATTTTTAGTTTCAGTAAAATTTTATATCAGTTTTAATACTTATGCAGACTATAGTTTACGTTAAAGTTCACTAGAATTGTTTATTTAAAGTGATCCACATTTTAAGTGGATCACTTTAAAAGTCTTGTTCTTTAATGGCTAAATTAGGTCCCATCTGGAGTCCCTCAGAGCCTGGGCAACTCATTTAAAAGTTGACAGTGGGGTGGACATCTCAAGATGTTACTGATGATCATTTGACTTTCCAGGATTGCGTGCAAGACAAGGCAACGTTATTTTCTTTTTAACTGGCTTCAAGTTGTATTTTCCACACTTCATGGTTGTGGATTTCATAACATTCGAGGTTTGAAGCTACTGGAGTCGAAATAGCGCTTGATGGTCCAGCCTCATGTTAATTGTGTATAGATCTGATTGAAATCAGTCAACAGTGTGGTTTTTGAAGTATTCAACATCTAAAGTCTTGATTTTTAGCCCTTTTAAAGACAGTCCGCCCTCAAATTGTTAACATAATGTGGGTAATTCTGGAGCTCAGTCCTCATCCACAAGTCCTAGATCAATTGTTCCACAAGTGAAACTATCATAGACTCTTCAATGATGTCATCATGCGAAGTTGAATACAAATAAATTATGCAACCTGGAAATTTACTCTGTCCCTATTTGAAGAGCACGTTCAATGTAAATGTATCAGAATCTATTACAAACCCTATTATATGAATCTGACATAGTGCCCATTACCAAACTTCCCCGTTGTGCAAAGACGTTAGCCTGATGTGCTCTTTTCCATAATTGTGTGTTGCTGATATACTTTTTGCTAAAACCAGAAGGATAAACTGTCGCTATTATTTCTTCCTGGCTAAACTTATTGCTTATTGTACATTAAGCATTTAAAAAATGTAAATAACATATCTTTCATTATCAGGAGTATTTTGTATGTGAATGATGACACCAAGGTGGCCATTAAAATATATTTTTCTACTTTAAGTCCTCCTGGTCTCGGTCTGCACCCTGACACCGGGGAAAACAACAGGAAGATTTTTAGTCAAGTCAAGTCAAGTTTATTGCCCTATGCACAAGTATGGTGAAAACCTTGCTTGCATCAGCATCACAGACTCAGATAACACTTACATTTTATAAATTCTACAAAGTGTGAGGAAAAAGACAGTGTAAAACACAATTAGGAAATCAACTCCAAGAGGTAGTCGATAAGTTCCGTTGCAGAGATGGGATAAGAGTTTTGCAAAGTGGTTAAAGAATCTGATGGTTGTAAGAAAGTAGCTGTTTCTGATCCCAGTTGTGTGGGATTTGTGGCTTCTGTACTCCTTGCGCATGGGTAGCAGTGAGAAGAGGGCATGGCTGGGATGGTGGGGATCCTTGATGCTGCCTCCTTGAGGCAATGCCACATGGAGATGGTGGGGAGGACCATGCCCATTATATTCCAGGCTGAATCCACCACACTCTGCAGCCTCTTCATTTCCTATGTGGTGGAATGGCCTTGATGCAAGCAATTTTCTACAATGCATCTATAGATGTTTATTAGTGTTTGGTGACACGCCAAAGCTCTTTAAACTTGTAAAAAAATATAGAGGCACTGGAGTGCCACGTTCGTGATTGGATTTACGTGTTGGGCCCAGGAGAGGTCATCCAGGGAGTAAATACTCAGGAATTTGAAGCTGCTAACTCTCTTCACTGCTGAAGGACTGTCTGAAGAAGGGTCTCAATCTGAAACATCAACTATTCCTTTTCTCTAGAGATGCTGCCTGACCCGCTGAGTTACTCCAGGATTTTGTTTTAATCTTCGATGTAAACCAGCATCTGCAGTTGCTTCCTACACAATGAAAACTGGCACATGTTCTCCTGAGTTCCCCCTCCTGAAATCAACAATCATTTCCTTGGTCTTATTGATGTTGAGCGATGGTATGTGTTGAGAGAGAACGCAACCAAGTCTTCCGTATGCTGACTCATTACCATCCATGATTTAATTTATAGATGGCTTGGAGTTGTTGGTGCCACAGATGTATGTAAGAAGAGTAGAGCAGGAGGAAAAGCACACAGCTATGCTATGCACCTGTGTTAGTGGTGAGTGAGGAGGAGATGATGGTATCAATTTGCACTGATGTTTGTTGAATGGGAAATCACGATTCAGTAGCAAAGGGAGGTACAGAGGCTCAGGTCTTGGAGCTTGGAGATGAGTGTGGATGGCATGGTTATGTTCTATACTTTGGTCGATGAACAGCAGCCTGATGTATGTGTTGTTGTTTTTCAGTTGGTCCAGAATGTAATGGAGAGCACATTCTGTTGATCTACTGTGGCAATAGGCAAATTGATGCAGATCAAAGTCATTTCTGAGGCAGTTGATTTGCACCATAACCAACCTCTTGAAGCAGATCATTACGATGGATGCAATTGCTACCGGATGACGGTCATTGTGACAGGTCACCTTGATCTTCTTGAGCACAGGTACGAGAGCTCAAATATGTTCTTGAATACTCCAGCTAGTTGGCCTGCATAACTCTTTACTACTCAGCCAAGTACAACATCAAGACCGGATGCTTTATGTGGATACACCCTCTTGAAGGATGCTGATATTGACGTTTCAGACAGAGATCAATAGGATTATCATGGGCTGTGGGAGCTCATGTAGGTGTGACATGTTCTCACTTTCAAAGCAAGCATGTAAGACATTGTTCATCCAGAAATGATGCATTGTTGTCACCTATCTATAGAGTTTAGTGTGGTAGGAGTGCAGCCTCTTCCACGGCTGTCGATAATTTATGATACAGTAACAGTTCAAGCGGATTCAATGCTTAATAGCAAGCTTGGTAAAAGGCATAATGTGCCTAGATCTTTGCTACAGAAGAAGGGTTATTTACATTTTGAAACTTAGTGATTTACAAGGCATTATAATCTATGGGAGACTATTTTTCCTTTCACCTTTTAAAAGTATGTAACAAAATAATGATTGCAGTATAACAACAATTTTGGGTCAATAATGGCTTGTTCCTAAGATACTTGAGAGGGGGGGGGGGGGGGGGGGGGGGTTGGATGCTAGAAATTGAAAATGCTCACGACAATATCTTAAAAAAGGAAGACCAAGGTTAATGTTTAACTGTGTCCCCTTTGTCAGATATCTCAAGCCTGTTCTTGAATTGGATCAGAAAGTGGCTGAAAACTCTCACTGGATCACTAATGCAAGATGTTTATTGCACAGCCAGACCCGCGGTAAAAGATTTTACTGAGATCGAAAACTCTGTGTCAGCTTCCCTATAAGATGCAACCAATCCGTAAAAGTAATTAATGGGAAATTGTGTAAATCAGTACAGATGTGTATTAACAACACATGCAATTCTGATTATTCAGAAATCCATTCACCCATTCATGTCCTTATTTTGGTTCCATTTTTAAACCAATAATAATGTCCAGGTTTTTGGCATTTTAGAATTATGTTAACAATTATAGACAGATATTGGTGCACTGCAAATTGTTGTGTGGTTCATGAGTGTTTTAAGTGATAAGGGTGTGTATGTAATTTGCATTTGTTCAGATTGTATGAAGTTTATTTATTTGATCTATGCATAGAGCCGTTAACTGCTTACAGAACTTTTCACATCTTGTATCTGCATGAAACTGGCTTCAATAAACTGCAGAAAAATGTATTTTGTCAAATATAAATAAATAAATTTTAAATATGTTTGTGCAAGTTGATTTTTAAACCATGAGTGTTGTAATACTTAAAATGGGGTAGTTTATTTTACCATGGATATCTCATCTTTCAGAATAGAATAGCATGTCTTCAGAATACTCTTAACACGTAATGTACCAACTTTTTTCATTGTCGGCTGTCATTTGGGATTTTTTTTTTTAAAACCCCTTCTAATCATCTATTTTGAGCTGCAAGTAATACAAGCAGAGAGGAACAATGGCTCCTTAGTGTTTGTGCGCAAACTGCAGTTTTGACTGTTGAATCTTTGACTATTGAGAGGCTAGCCTGGAGTTCATTATAGAGTCATCAGAAACCCAATCAGATGTAACTATGCCTGCCATCCCAACTGCAGCCCTAGGCAACATCAGCTAATACAGCACAACCTGGAAATATAATCTAATGATGACTGTTATATGCTACTCATCTTGATAGTTTCTTGCAATATGCCTGTTTTTGGTGATAAAGATAATTTAAACTCTCAAAATAACATTTAAAGATGTTCAACATGTAAATAGGCCCTTCAGCCCAATTTACCCATGCCGACCAAGATGCCCTATCTCTACTAGTCCCACCTGCCTGCATTGACTCATATCCCTAAATATTTTCTAGCCATGTGCGTGTCCAAATGTCTGTAAAAGTGGTTATAGTAGCTGCCTCGATTACTTACTCTGGCAGCTCGTTCCGTATACCCATCATCGTCTGTTTGGAAAGGTTGCCCCTATTAAACCATTTCCCCGCTAAACTTAAACCTGTATCTGTTTTTTGATTCCCCCACTCTGGGTAAAAGAACTGCATGCATCCTATCTATTTCCCTCATGATCTTATACATCTCTGTAAGATCACCCCTCATCCTCCTGTGCTCCAAGGAATATAGTCTTAGTCGACCCAAGCTATCCCTATAGCTCAGCGCCCCAAGCCCTGGCAACATCCTCAACTTCTATGCACTCTTTCAGCTGAACAACATCCAGGGGCAGGGTCACCAAATCTGAGCATAATACTCCAAATGCAGCCATCCCAATGTTTTGTGAAACTATAACATAACATCCCAACCTCGATACTCAATAACCTGACTGATGAAGGCTAATGTACCAAAAGCCTTCTTTGTCACCCTATCTATCTTTGTCACCACTTACAAGGGACTATTACCTGCACCGTTAGATCTCTTTGCTTTAAAATAGTCTACAGGGCCCTGCTATTCACTGTGAAGATCCTACCTTGATCCGACTTCCCAAAATGCAACACCTCGCATTGAACTGCATTAAACTCCATTAACCATTCCTCAGACAACTGGCCCAACTGATCAAGATATTGCTGTAATTTTTGATAGCCATCTTCACTATCTACGATACCACCACTTTTGTGTCATCTGCAAACTTACTAATCATGCCTACTGCATTCTCGCCCAAATCGTTGATGATAACCGCAAACAGCAAATGACCTGTTATCGATCCCTGAGGCACACCACCAGTCACAGGCCTCCGGTCTGAAAAACAACCTTCCACCATCACCTTCCTTCGAAGCCAATTTTCTTTCCAAATGGCTAGCTCTTCCTGGATCCCATGCAGTTTAACCTTCCAGAGCAGCCTACCTTTGGAACCTTATCAAATGCCCTGCTGAAGTCCATATAGGCATCATCTGTGGCTTTGGCCTTATCAACTTTTGAGCTGTTTAATTGAAATCAAACTCAGATTCTTAAGACACCATCTCTCATGCACAAAACCATGCAACCTCTGTCCAAATGCATATACTGTATCCTATTGATTTAAAACTTCACAGTTGTCAATTAAATTTGACTCACGAGAACTTAAGAACTTAATGAGGCATTTAGGCTTTAAACCTAAGCAATATCTGGGATGGTTTAGTTTAGTGAAACAGCCTGGAAACAGAACCTTTCGCCCATAGAGTTCACACCGACCATCGGTTACCATTCGCACTAGTGCTATTATCCTACTCTCTACACATTAGTGACAATTTACAGAGACCAATTAACCTATAAACCTGCACGTTTTTTGGATGTGGGGGGAAGCCAGAACACCCGGATGACAGGGAGAACGTGCAAATCCCACTGAGAAAGCACACGTCAGATTGAAACCAGGTCTCTGGCGCTGCGAGGCAGCAGCTCTACAGGCATCTGTGCCATCTATTTAAAATATAAACATTTTTAAAATGAGTAAGTATACTGTAACTGCATGAGTTAGTTTAATCTCAGTAATATTGCTTGCTTGATCCCAGTGTCAGGTCTTAGTTAAGACTTTCTACATTTCATGCACCACTTCAAAATTACAGGTACAGAATTATAAGATTTGTAATGCATCAGTGGTTGTATTTGCAATTGTCTTAATCATAGTGCACTATCTTGAGCGGAACTGTTCGCTGTTTATAATATTGCTACTTTTTCTTATTTTTTGAAAGCAGCGCAAGATTACAGGAAAAAAACAACAATATGACTGCAATTTGTTATATGAAAAATCGAAAGGGCGAAAAAATAGGTTGCACCTTGTGTACTCTGTCTCGATATACCAGAGCAACCTATAATTAACGATGTACTGTTGAAATAAAGGAAATATAAAATAACTTTGTATGTAATGTTCTCACGCTAACAGTAGTATGGTAGTGACCAGATAGCTTGTTAAATATAAAACACAAAGTGCTGGATGAACTCAGCAGGCCAGGCAGCATCTGAGGAGGGAATGGACAGGCCCACGTTACAAGTTGGGATCTTTCTTCAGACTGATTGCAGTAAGCGGGAGAAAGCTGGAACCAGTCTGAAGAAGGATCCCAACCTGTCCATTCCCTGTATAGAAGCTGCTGCCTGACCTGCTGAGTTTCTCCAGCATTTTGCTCAAGATTCCAGCATCTGCAGTTCCTATCTCAACCTTTTCTGTTAAATGAATGGGTTGAAGGACAAATTGTGATGAGGATTTAGTGGTAATTCATGAAAATAGCTATCATGGGAATTTTTCCTGCACCCCAGATGCAGATACCTCCCCTTAGAATGAGTATTTCCCGTAATCCTCCATTTACTCATTACTTGCAGAGTCGCTCAATTGTGTACTCGAGCATCCACAACAGCTCATGAACCACAATCTTCTGAAAGTAATTTAAATAAATTGCAGTCTGAAGAAGGGTCTCAACCCGAAACATCACCTGCTCCTTCTATCCAGAGATGCTGCCTGTCCCGCTGAGTTACTCCAGTATTTTGTGTATCTTTGATTTAAACCAGCATCTGCAGTTCTTTCCTACACAATACACTACAGTTGATGCTCATAAGTGATAGGAGTAGAATTAACCCCTTCGGCCCGTCAAGTCCTTTCAATCATGGCTGATCGAACTCCCTCGAAACCCCATTCTCCTGCCTTCTCCCCATAACCTCGGACACCTGTACTAATCAAGAATCTATGCCTTAAAAATATCTACTGACTTTACCACCACAGCCTTCTGTGGCAAAGAATTCCACAGATTCATCATCAACCTCTGACTAAAGAAATTTCTCCTCATCGACTTGCTAAAAGAACGTCCTTTAATTCTGAGGCTATGACCCCTGTCCTAGACTCTCCCACTAGTGGAAATATTTTCTCCACATCCACTCTATCCAAACCTTTCACTATTTTGTACATTTCAATTGGGTCCCCCTTCATTCTTCTAAACAGCGAGTATAGGCTCTGTGCCGTCAAATGCTATGTAGCTGCAGGTAAGTTCACTGTGGCTCTGCCCTGTATTGCCCAAAGAGATCTCACAGATACAATGCATTGAACGGAATCCTTCAATACCTCTTTTTGTTCATATAATGTAGTACTATATGTAATCCAACAAATGTAATTTGTGCTATGGCATTGATTTTGCCTGAAATTAATGTATACTGTTTCAACATTTAAGATCAATTCCGATATTAGTGGTACCAGTAGAACTATTTGGCACTTGCCTAGCAAAGCCTAGTCTTCCATGGTTCCATATTAAAAATGAATTTTAAATTATATCCTTATTTATATGCTAGTGCAACATTGTCAACTCAAATCCTTTCAACGATGAAAATGTAGGTAAAGCCATTCAATGAAAATCAGACAAACTGCTGGAGAAGCTCAAAGGGTCAGGCAACATCCCTGGAGAACATGGATAGATGATATAATACGGGTCGGGATCCTTCTTCAGACTGAGGGCAGGGCCAGCCAAAACACGGCAGATAATCGGTAATTCAATGAAAGCCAGCAATGCTTATTGACAAAATTGTTAGCTAAGTCTTCATTTCAAAATGGATTTATAAATATAGAAAGGCAAAGCTGATGTTTGAGTATTTTCTGAATGGCAGGAGGAAGATCAGAGAAGTTTTGGTGAAGCGAAGGCCAGTTACATTCAAGAATGTTTAAAATAACATGTTCCCTTCTTTATACTCCAGTTATCCAGTAATATTGGTTGTTGTTTCACCTACATGAGGTTAATTTCACATCTGCTTGAACTTCAAAAGAACTTCAAACACTGATGGAACAGCTACTTTTAAGCCCATCCTCTGCAACCCAAGCATCAATGGCAACCAGCATCAACAAGGATCCACCCACCCTGCCCAAGCTCTCATTTCACTCCTACCACTGGAAAGAAGGTATATGTGTCTGAAAACCCTGTTCAAGATTGGCTTCTTCCAAGCAACCACGGGCTCTTGAACGCTACACAACACTAACTAAATTATGTCTAGTAAAGAACTGCAGATGCTGGTTTAAATCGAAGATAGACACAAAAAGCTGGAGTAACTCGGCAGGACAGGCAGCATCTTTGGAGAGAAGGAATGGGTGACATTTTGGGTCGAGTACAGGGTCTTGGTGAGACCACACCTGTAGTATTGCGTACAGTTTTGGTCTCCAAATCTGAGGAAAGACATTCTTGCCATAGAGGGAGTACAGAGAAGGTTCACCAGACTGATTCCTGGGATGTCAGGACTTTCATATGAAGAAACACTGGATAGACTTGGCTTGTACTCGCTAGAATTTAGAAGATTGAGGGGGGATCTTATAGAAACTTACAAAATGCTTAAGGGGTTGGACAGGCTAGATGCAGGAAGATTGTTCCCGATGTTAGGGAAGTCCAGGACAAGGGGTCACAGTTTAAGGATAAAGGGGAAATCCTTTAGGACCGAAATGAGGAAAACATTTTTCACACAGAGAGTGGTGAATCTCTGGAACTCTCTGCCACAGAAGGTAGTTGAGGCCAGTTCATTGGCTATATTTAAGAGGGAGTTAGATGTGGCCCTTGTGGCTAAAAGGATCAGGGGGTATGGAGCGAAGGCAGATACGGGATACTGAGTTGGATGATCAGCCATGATCATATTGAATGGCGGTGCAGGCTCGAAGGGCCTAATGGCCTACTCCTGAACCTATTTTCTATGTTTCTTCAGACTAACTAAATTATGAACTGTGGACTGTCCTGGTTGTACTAAGGACCTCGGGCATTTTAGCAGTAGCATTGAGGTTAATAATTAATTTGTTTATTATATGTTATCCATGAGTATTGTGTTTACAGGCCTGTTATGCTGCAGCAAGTAGGAATTTGATTATTCTGTTGTCTACATATGACAATTAAGCACACTTGACTATTCTGTTTAAGGATTTGGGTTGGGCCAGCCACATCATGTCACACCCACTCCGTATTTTATCAAAAATTAAAACAAATGTTGGAAACACTCAGCAGGGTGGGCAATGTTGATGGAAAGAAAAACAAATATAATGTTTCAAGTCAGGAGTCCCTTCATCAGAACATCAGCCTGAAAGGTTACCTCTGGAGCCTCTGTCTTGATTTTGGATCCCATACATGTTTGGGTTCATTTGATTTTTCAATTTTTATTCTTGGTTTACCGAAACAATAATCCAAAATCATTTGCTTGGTTTAAGCCCTTGGGAAATTGTCCTTGTTCAATTTTCATCCTAAAATATATCAATAGCATGCTTGCGATTGCTGCATTAGTTGTGTTAGGTATGAAAGATGAAAGAAAGGTGCTTCATTCAAATTGGCAGTGGCAGGGTTAGATGGAGGTTAGGTTTTAATTTCGCATCTGACCAGACCACCAGCTGCGATTGAAACGTAGGCAAAGGCAGCAGCCATTTGTGGCCGGAGGGGTTCCATCTGCAGGAAATTAAATACATGTCCGGCTGTTTACTTTTGCAGTAATGACTGAGAAAAGAATATGGAACAACTTGCAAAGAAAAGCCTGCTCCTCTACTGAACTCGCACCGTGCAATGTACTTGAATCTACTTTAGGGTTTTGTACTGTAAGTGGAGGGAATATCCTTGTAAGAAGTTATGTGCCACTGTAACCAAAATATGTTCTAAACAGAACTAAATACAAGGCATTGATTTCCTTGTTTTGCTCTTTCAACAATACGTCATGGTACTATTCATAAATTCATTTGGAAATGTGAATTTTATTAAAATTCCCATGGGAATGCTGGATGTTTTTATATATAGTCCATCTCAAGTTCTTACTGAAAGGAACATTTGAATTGCACAAAGCACTGCAGATGCTGTAAATATAAAACGGAGACAGAATGCTGCAGGCGCTCGGAGCTTCAGGCAGTGTCAGTGGGAACAAAGCAGATGCGATCCAGGACCCTTCATCCAAAATGGAGGTGAGTGAACAAACGTATTGGTTGCAGATGAGGAGTGGAGAGAAGATGGGGAACGTCTGTGAGAGTGCAGACCAGAACTGCTCTAAAGTGAAATATATTCATTGAATCTAAGGTCCAGCCACATCTGTAGGGATGAAAACATTGCTACACTTGAAACTAAGCTACAAGATTGCATCGTACCTAATTAAAAGATGGGGCTGTTTCTTGTGTTTCCACTGGAGCATGTTAGGAGGCAGAAGACAGGTCAGAGTGAGATGGAGAATTAAAGTGACAGACAACTATAAGCCCACGGCTGCCCATTCATTGCTCGGGTCACTACAGTGTTGGGAGGACCATATCGTGAGCACTGAATGCAACACACTAAACTAAACAAAGTGCAAATGTGCCAATGAATCGATGCTTCTATTGGAAGGACTATTTGAAGGTGAGGTGAAAAGATGGATGTTGCATCTCCTGTTCCAACATGGGGAAAGTGCTGTGAAATGAGGAATAGTTGGTGATAGAAGTGTGAATAAAATGGTGGAGTCCCTTTGGAATGCTGAAAGGAAGAGGTGGGCAAAATGTGTCTGGTGGTGCAAAGCCAAAAAACCTGGTAGAAACTGGAGGATGAATGTAGAAGCTGGTAGGGTGCAAGGTGAGGACAAGGGTAGCTCTTCTGACTGGAATGAAAGGGAATTAAAACAGACATGTGGAAAAATAAAGGAAATACAGTAGAGAGCCCTGACTTTCTGGTAGAGGAATACTCATTGTTAAGAAAAAAAGAAAGGCCCAGATATGGAAAGTCCTGTTTTGCTCATCAATAGACAATAGGTGCAGGAGTAGGCCATTCGGCCCTTCGAGCCAGCACTGCCAGTCAATGTGATCATGGCTGATCATCCCCAATCAGTACCCTGTACCTGCCTTCTCCCCATATCCCCTGACTCATAGAAACATAGAAAATAGGTTTAGGAGGAGGCCATTCAGCCCTTTGAGCCGGCACCGCCATTCGTTGTGATCATGGCTGATTGTCCCCAATCAGTACCCCGTGCCTGCCTTCTTCCCATATCCCTTGACTCCACTAGCCCCTGGAGCTCTATCTAACTCTTTCTTAAATCCATCCAGTGACTTGGCCTCCACTGCCCTCTGGCAGAGAATTCCATAAATTCACAACTCTGGGTGATAAAGTTTTTTCTCACCTCAGTCTTAAATGACCTCCCGTTTATTCTAAGACTGTGGCCCCTGGTTCTGGACTTGCCCCACATTGGGAACATTTTTCCTGCATCTAGCTTGTCCAGTCCTTTTATAATTTTATATGTTTCTATAAATTTCCCCCTCATCCTTCTAAACTCCAATGAATACAAGCCTAGTCTTTTCAATCTTTCCTCATATGACAGTCCCGCCATCCCAGGGATCAATCTCGTGAACCTACACTGCACTGCCTCAATCACAAGAATGTCCTTCCTCAAATTAGGATGTGGTCTCACCAGAGCCCTGTACAACTGCAGAAGAACCTTAACTCCTATACTGACTCCACTATTTTTAAGAGCCCTATTTTTTAAGAGCACTCTCTTGAAAGCATCTAGAGAACCCACCTCCACCGCCCTCTGAGGCAGAGAATTCCAACGACTCGCCACTCTGTGAGAAAAGTGTTTCCTCGTCTTCGTTCTAAATGACTCCTAAATGGCTAAGTCTAAAGAGACAGACACAGCAAGAGCCCACAGGAGCCCCCATGGCTGTATCTCTGATTTGAAGAAAGTGAGTGGAGCTGAAGGAAATGTTCATCATTGGATGATCAGCCATGATCATATTGAATGGCGGTGCAGGCTAGAAGGGCCGAAATGGCCTACTCCTGCACCTAATTTCTATGTTTCTATCATTAGGCCGAGTTCAGCCAAGTGAAAAAGCAGTGCTGGAAGGGGACTGGATGTGCCTCAGTTCTTCAAAGAAATGCAAGGGCTCTGTGGTCATCTTAGTGTGGGATGGAGATGTAAGAGAGATACCTGTGAGTAGTCCACCCCATCCCCCCTATTCCAGACGAGGAGGAACAAGGGGAATGGAATGGACTACTCGCAGGAATCTCTCCAACTTTTTTGGCATTTGCGACTTAAAACATGCTTCTCATTTTTCCAATTCTGAATGAAGGGTCCTTGATCCAAAATGTCAACTTGCTTTCTCTACCCACTTGTGCTGCCTGATACTGAAAACTTCCAGTGTTTTCTGTGCTTGCTCAACAGTTAAACCGTTGAGTTACGTAGTTTAATATTTTGTTGATATCTGCACATTCAGATCTTTCCAATTTAATTTCAGTTGAAAATTTCTGACTAAGGCATAATATATTTTTACTCCTATCTCTTTTGATGTTTTTTCATTATACTAACTGGGAACATTTTTGTATTTCACTTAATTTCTCTGTGTATTTTTATATTAATCTTTTGATCTGCTTTCTTAATCTGACTGTGGTCCCAACAGCCTCTAAGCTTTGCTTACACTTCATGAATACCCATTGTTTGTGAATTAATAAAAAATAAAAATTTCCCTTGATCATCTTCCCGAGGTTTGCAATTAAAAATAATAATGTCGTTTGGGGTGATTTTGTGGGGTTTTTTATAGGTCATAATTACAAAGTCCTACTTTTATGATCTCTCAGTTGCTTTCCACAATTTTGTTTTCAGTTATTTTCTTCATGGAGCAAGTGGCATTATCTGAAATCAAGTCTAATTCTTCTAGAAACATAGAAAATGGGTGGAGGAGGAGACCATTTGGTCCTTCGAGCCAGCACCACCATTCATTGTGATCATGGCTGATCACCCACAATCAGTAATACGTGCCTGCCTTCTTCCCATATCCCTTCATTCCACAAGCCCCTAGAGCTTTATCTAACTCTCTTTTAAATACAACGAGTGAATTGGCCTCTACTGCCTTCTGTGGCAGAGAATTCCACAAATTCACAACTCTCTCAGTGAAAAAGTTTTTTCTCGTCTCAGTTTTAAATAGCCTCCCCTTTATTTTTAGACTGTGGCCCCTGGTTCAGGACTGCCCCAACATTGGGACCATTTTTCCTGCATCTAGCTTGTCCAGTCCTTTAATAATTTTATATGTTTACATAAGATATCCTCTCATTCTTCTAAATTCCAGTGAATACAAGCCCAGTCTTTCCAATCTTTCCTCTTATGACAGTCCCGCCATCCCGGGGATTAACCTCATGAACAATAGCAAGGTGTGGTCTCACCAAGGCCCTGTGCAACTGCAGAAGAACCTCTTTACTCCTATACTCAAATCCTCTCATTATGAAGGCCAACATGCCATTAGCTTTATTCACTGCCTGCTGTTCCTGCATGTTTACTTTCAGTGACTGGTGTACAAGAATACCCAGGTCTCGTTGCACTTCCCTTTTTCCTAATCTGACACCATTGAGATAATAATCTGCTTCCTTGTTCTTGCAGACAAAGTCTGTCACAATCCCCCTAAACCACCACCAGCAGATGTGAGCAGACAGAACTTTGGTCTCATAACAAATTAAATACAGGAAGAGTCGGGGGAAAATAACACCAGGAAAAGTCAATTTGCCAACCAGTGACAGGAACAACTTTTTGTGTTTCATGTGTTGCAATCTTTGCAAGTTCACGTTATAGGAGTGGAATTAGGCCATTCAGCCCATTGAGTCTACTCCGCCATTCAATCATAGCTGATCTCTGCCACCTACCTGGCTTCTCTTAATCCCATTTTCCTGGCTTCTCTCCATAACCTTTGATACCCATTCTAATCAAGAACTTGTCCATCTCTGCCTTAAAAATATCCACTGATTTGGCCTCCAGAGCCCTCTGTGGCAATGAGTTCCACAGATTAACTACCCTCTGACTAAAGAAGTTCCTCCTCACCTCCTTGCCACTTTCCCCATGTCTCCGTTAATGCCATTTAAGACGATATTAAGTTACTGTAGGCTTTGATTAAAAGGATCTTCATCATTAATTTAGCTGCATTTTCCTCCCAGTATCTCGCGTCCTTATACGTTTTCTGCAACTTTTCTGCTGCAGCTGTACTGGATTAATGAGGTTCATACCCCTGATTCTGCCTGAGAATTGGATTGTTGATGATGTGTAAAATTGTAAATCTGTGAGAAACCCCAGGACCTCTACATTATTACTTTCTATCTGCACATCTGTATTGTTTATTTTCTGTCACTCAACATGTTTAGAGAGTAACATTGTTTTAAGTACATTTTCGATTCAACTTGGCACACTAGTTGTGCTTATGATCATAATATTAAATGTGGATACTAAACATTACACAACCCACATCATAGTGGTTTTAACAGATGGGTGATAAATTGAATTATACATTTATGTATACTGTGGCATAACACCAGAAGACTGTGCGAATCTCACAAAAGAATAAAAATGTTTTATTTAAACTATATTTGTTATTAAACTGCTGTATAATCTGTAACTCTGTATAATCAGGCAACTCTAGTTTGAAAATTATATTTTGATTTAAATCTTTTTATTTGAATTTCACAGCAATTTGCATACATACAATGATAACAGACAGTGACAGTCAAGGCATAATTGTGCAACAGTATGTAAGCGACCCTCAAAGCCCTTACCCTTACCCACCTTCAACCCACCCGAATCAGGTCGGAACCAAACGGGGACAAACAACACTCACATACGTACACATCCACACAAATATGGTAAGATAAACAAAACAAAAAGTACTAAAAAAAAAAAGGGGTCACAAATAACAGTAAATAAGTAAGTAATTAAATAAATAAGTGTGGGGAGGGGGAGGTTAAGGGGAAAGCAGCTGCAGTAGAGCAGAACAATGGTGGAGAGCACTCAGTCCTCTTCCGAGTCCAGGGACAAGCTGAGAGAGTTAACAAGTTCCAAGAAAGGGTTCCATGTATCTAGGAATGTCTTGGTAGAGCCTTTGAGAGCGAACCTAAGTTTTTCAAGCTTTAAATTGTAAAGCACCTCCTTAATCCAGCGGGTGTGTGTCGGGGGACAGGTGAGCCTCCAGTTAAGCAAGATCAGTCTTATATTATATTTTCACTGGCATTTGGACATAGAATATCATTGGTTATATATATCAAGGTAACCATGAATGTAAAGCTTTTATTTCAGAACAAAATGCCCTTAAGATTCATTATATTAACTCCTTCCATAAGCCGGAATACCATCCTGATTTTCCAACCTATCGCATTACAGACAATGGACTGTTTTTCTAGGACCATTGTACTACAAAGCTGAGGAATTATATTCTGCGCTTGAGTATTTTTCTCTTCACCCTACTTTTTGCACATGTGCTTGGCTAGATTAACTTTGCACAAAACATTATTTTGGTCTTCTAATTTGAGGATGGACATTCTTGCTTTGGAGGGAGTGCTGCGTAGGTTCATTAGGTTAATTCCCGGGATGGCAGGACTGACATGAAAGAATGGATTGACTGGGTTTATATTCACTGGAATTTAGAAGGATGAGAGGGAATCATATAGAAACATATAAAATTCTTAAGGGATTGGACAGGGTCGATGCAGTAGAAATGTTCCCGGTGTTGGGGGAGTCCAGAACCAGGTGTCACAGTGCAAGAATAAGGGGTAGGCCATTTAGGACTGAGATGAGGAAAAAACGTTTTCACCCAGAGAGTTGTGAATGTGGAATTCTCTGTCACAGAAGGCAATGAAGGCCAATTCACTGGATGTTTTCAAGAGAAATTTAGCTCTTAGGGCTTGTGGAATAAAGGAATATGGGGAAAACGCAGCAACAGGGTACTGATTTTGGATGATCAGCCATGATCATATTGATTGGCGATGCTGGCTCGACGAGCCGAATGGCCTACCCCTGCGCCTTTTTTCTATGTCTAGGTTTCTATGGTATCCACTTATCATGTATCTATGCACTGTAATGGCTCGATTGTAATCATGTATTGTCTTTCTGCTGACTGGAGAACTTGCAACTAAAGCTTTTCACTTTTCACACACATAACAATAATCTAAACTGAAACTGATTGTATTCATGAATAGTGTGATCTGATTTGACTGGACAACATGAAAACAAACCCTTGTCACTATCTCAGAGCATGTGACAATAATAAACTGATAACAATAGGTTTAGGCGTATTGTCATGTGTACTGAGGTACAGTGAACAACTTTGTTTTGCATGATATCCAAACAAACCACATGTACTATAAATGCAATTGTCAAACTGTACAATTGATAGAGAAAAGGGGAAGATGCAGAATGTAGTCCTCAGCATTGTAGCGCATCAGTTTCATAGACAATGTCCGATGTCTACAATAGGATAGAGGTGAGTCGGGCAGTATCCTCGTTTATGGAAGGGTCATCCATATAGCTGATAACAAAGGGGAAGCAGCAGTTCCCGAGTCTGATGGTGCGCGCTTTCAAGCTTCTATACCTTCTGCTGGAAGGAAGCAGGGAAAAGAAGGAATGATCAGGGTGGAACAAGTCTTTGATCATGTTGTCTGGCAAAAGCAATATGAAGAATGCATTTTTCCATAAATGTCAGACCCAATTTGATTGCAGACATCTACCTTAGTAAATGAAGTTTATGGTATCATTTGAAGTTCAGAAGCTTCCTTAAGGCAGTGGATTCATAACTTATTTTTACTTATTGCAAGCAAATGAGACAGATCTTTGTGACTTAATTGGCTATGTCTCAAGCTGAATTTGTGGAAGAGATGTTGAAAGGAGTTTATCTAATGAAATCATTATTGTTATTGTCTGACAGGTGAGTCTTACTTATGTGTAATCACATCCTAGATGATATAATTGAAGTTATTGAAGTCGATGGCAATTAAAACCTGAGACTCTCGTCAAGTTGAGTTTATAGACCACAGTACATTGGTCCAGAATGCTTCCAGCTCCATTATTTCCTTAATAAGCTCTGTTTCTCTTCCTGCCTCATGACTAATTCCCTTAGGGTACCTGTAGGAGTTGTCACTTTGTCACATTGATTTATTGACAGGATTCCCATGAGAATTCCCCTTTTGTTCTCCAAAGTCCCAAAGGATCTTGCGCTGAAACTTTAGAAAATATTAATTGTGATGTTTCAAACGTAGTATTTCCTTTTTTAAAGACATGGCTGCAGCAAGGAAGATTGGTCAGATGATATTTCATGCATGCATTGACAATGGTGTGTTGAATGGTTGCATTTTTACTACTGTACAATTTACAGGTTGAATTAACGGTGTTGAGAAATTAGCATCACGTTCAAACTGTATCAGAATGCAGCTTAAATTGAGGAGTCTGACACAGTTTGAATTTGATGCTAATTTTGCAATTCACCTCCAACCATCCCTATTCATATTGTAAATCTTCTCGTAAAGATACAATTTGAATAGTGATGGTTGGAAGGGAACGGTTCGACTGGATTTGGAAGAGGACGACTAGTGCAATTTTTTTCCATTGCTTTAGCATAAAGAAAGGTCCAGAGACATTTCCAAAATATCATCAGAGGCAACTTGACACCAAGCCACAAAGATGTTCAGGTAGGTGACTAAAATCTTGATCATAGGTTGGTTTTAAGTGGCAGCTTTAAAGGGTGGAGAGATTCAAACACTACCAGCAGAGTAATCATAATCTGTAATGCACGGACGGCTGGAACTGGAGGAGGCACAGACCTCGTAGAACTTAATATAGAGTGTCCTTTATGAAAACTCCATTCAACTGTCTATAAATCAAGGCCAACAATTCCAGCGGTGCAATGGTCCACATCCAAGGATGTGTGGGTTTGTAGGTTAATTAGCCTCTGTAAATTGCCCCTAGTGTGTAGGGAGTGGATGAGAAAGTGGGATAATGTCATAGAGCTCGTGTGAATGGGCGATCGATGGTTGGCGTGGACTCAATGGCCTGTTTTTGTGCTGTATCTTTCAATCAATTTCTGCAATTTAACTTCTTGGTTGAAATGTCTAGTCCATGGCTATATATGGAAAATATTTTCTGCATCCCCTATACATCCTTCTTAAAGTAGTGAATAATGATTGAATAGTTATTTATTGTCACATGTACTGAGTTACAGTGAAATTATTCTTTTGCATACGGTTCAGTAAAGTATTACTATATATAATCACACTCTTAGATTAAGTACAAAGTGTATAGAAATTGTCTACTGAGACAATATACAAGAGTCGCCAGGTTGTGGCACCGTTTACAAAGTCCAAGTTGCTTTTAGTGCAGCTAACCATAACGGCCCGTTATCTGGGCGGCGTTGCAGGGTCGGCCTGGCCAAACAAAGTTGTTGGTGTCCTCCACTGATGAAAACAATGGAGCTCTGTTCCATAGACAGAGCTGCTAAGGATCTGTGCTGAGGAGAAAAGGATTTGCCCAAACAATAAATGACAATACTGAGGTGGGAACAGGAGAGAAGACCACAGAAGCTGAGAGCAGCCATTTGTGAGTTCTTCCGCCATTCAAACTGAGTGAGCAGCCAGTACTGCTGACCATGCCTCTGAATGTGACCGACTAAATGACATGGGATCATGTCATTGTAGATGGGCGGTGAAACGGCAGTCAAAGTTGCTTGGAATCTAGTAATATGACACAATAACATCAGGGAGAAAACAAATAATATCTAAGAGAATTCTTGCCGATGAAAGGCAGCTACAGCCAGCATTATCTCAGATCCTGGCACCATCGGTGGGAAAAAGTAACAAATCTGTAAAATATTTATACTACTCTTCATCGGCTCAATTTAGTACAATCCGTGTGATTTATGTTGGTCTGTGGCTCTATAACAGATTCAAACTCAAATCTACTTGTTACAGTGCTAAGTTTACTTTAATGTGAAAGTGTCGACGACATGCTGACAAAATTCTGTGATGAATAAAAACTACGCTGAAATCCAGAGATGTTTCTGCAAAAACCCAGAGATACTCCTGCAATAGCTTACTGACGGCCCCATCCAGAATGGAGGGGAGCGATATTCCTACAGTCCTGCTTTCCAATAGCACTCATGAAGTATTGAGATGTTGTCATCTTTGAAGTTCTCTGGTGAGAAGCTGTTTTTCCCATCTGAAAGTAGAAGGATAAACTTTGGAATGTAGGAAAACTATGTTTAATCACGGCAATTTATACATTCTCCCAGTAAATGCGTGGGTTTTCTCCGGGTGCTCCGGTTTCCTCCCTCACTCCAAAGACGTACAGGTTTGTAGGTTAATTGGCTTGGTAGAATTGCAAATTGTCCCGAGTCGTGTGTAGGATAGTGCATGTGTGCATGGATCGCTGGTGGGTGCGGACTCGGTGGGCCGAAGGACCTGTTCCTCTAAACTGAAAAAAACTAAAATTTGGGATTTTGTCAACTCCAAAATTAAAGCTGAGACTGCTGGAAATACTCAGCAGGTCAGGAAACATTTAGGAAAGTCAACACCATTTAGAACCGTGAACTTTTCAGTTGCAAGCACTGAAAAAGTTACAAATCGAATAAATGTTTAAGTTCTAGAGAAGGGGAATAGGTGGCAAGAACAAAGATAATGTTCATGAGGGGTGGAGATTAGAATGATTTCACTCCACAAGCTTTGATTTCTTGCTTTTCTATATTGTAGTGCAGGTATTCAGACAGTCACATTGAGTGAGCATGGCTGGAGGTTTGGCCTCGTGACATTAAAGAAATTGTCATATATTTCCAACTCACAATGCTGTCTGTGGGTTCACCCTCAGGAAGAAGGAGGAGGAGAACTCAGAATTTAGAGCGTTCTTATTTATTTTGCCTTTCTATGTGGCAGAGAAAGTTTGAAAGTAAAGTGGTAATGGAGTAAATCTTTCTAGCTTTTATGAGTAAGTTGTGTTGGATCAATGAATTACTGGTAGATTCACGTATTGCAGCTGGACATGTACAACATGAAGAGCTCTGGTTAGTTCTGGAACACAAATATTCAGCATAGGACACGTGATGTTCAGGCTATAGTTTTTTTCTGCTTATCTCATACACTTAGCCACTGTACTTGAACATAAAAACCAAATCTATATTTACCATTATATTCCCAGAGTTCTAATCGAGTAGGATAACCTGATAAGGAATTGCAACTCGATTGTATGCAGTTGTCTTTGATCATCGGACATCTCCTTTGTACATTCCTATTTGAGGTTACTAATTGTATTCAAATAAATCGTTAATATTTTTTGAAGCACATATTTGATTACTATCTGAATATTCCACATAAATGCAAAATATTTATTTAGATTGGAAATTGCTTCATTGATTTAATTTGTACAAGAAGTCTTATAAATATGCAGCTGTATACACTTCATAAGTACTGGCATACCATACCAATGCCTCAACTGAAATAAACTTTAAACAAATGTTATAAATATCTTCCACTTATCAAATGCTCGGGTACTTTCATTAGTGCAAGGAGCTGTGAATGTGTGTAAGAAATTGTGAGCCCTGTTGTGTACTGCATTGATCTTGAATTACATACTCATTTATGGTGAAAAGTCTTGCATTTTCTTTTGCCATTTAGTAGGATCGGGGTCTGCAGATTTTACACCTCCTGATTTTCACCTCTCCCTAATGCTCACCACAGATGCCCAACTGATTTCCACTTCTTCAAAGCGAAGCTCCCTCTGCTGTGTAGGAAGGAACTGCAGATGCTGGTTTACACTGAAGATAGACACAAAATGCTGTACCTCAGCAGGACAGGCAGCATATCAGGAGAGAATAAACAGGGGTTGTTTCAGGTCAAAACCCTTCTTCAGACTGAGAATTAGGGGAGAGGAAGACACAGAGATATAGACGGGCAAGGTGTGAAAAAGAGACATCAAAGCGGATGTAGTTCAAGGAAAATGTTGAATAGATCATTGTTAGCTAGGGGAGGGTGACATCAAAGCTAAGAGTTGGAGTGCTGGAGGAATCGGAGGGGGAGCAGCGAGAGAGGAGGAGAACTTGCAGAACTCTCAGTGGAGAGAGGAGGCGAACTTCTTCAGAGTAGGTATACCTTGAGACGATTTCATAGTGGAGCAGACAAAATGTGTAGGAATGAACTACTGATGCTAATTTACACTGAGGATGCATTTGATGACCATAGAACTGCAGACTACTAGCCCTTAAGGTACAAGCTGTATTCTCCAATTTAGCCCCAAATTGGAACGATGGTATGATGCAAAGAAAGAGTTTTTGATCTGGTAGATTAAAGACCTTGTGATGAGGAAAATTAGATTTAATAACAGCAAAACATTAATTTGCAAATCTAATCAAAGTATGTACTGCAGCAGATTGTCAAAGTAAATGCTCCAGTTTGTCTTTAAGGTATTGTCACTGGTAACACTTCAGTTTAGAGTTCTGTAAATTTCAAAATATCACTAAGCATATGATGAATCATATCATAGCTCCCTCCCCACCTCTCTTTCAGTCTGAAGAAGGTTTCCGACCCGAAACATCACTTATTCCTTTTCTCCGGAGTTGCTGCCTGACCTGCTGAATTGCTCCAGCATTTTGTGTCTATCTTCGGTATAAACCAGCATCTACAGTTCTTTCCTACACATACCATTACCGAGTGTTCCCCAACCGGAAACCATGGATAAACTGTGAGTTACATTCATAGGGGAGGTCCAGGTCCACTGCATATATCAAATGATCCCGTGCAGGGTAAGAAAGCTCGCAGTGACCTTTGCAAAGCCATCAACGGAAGGGAATACTTTATTGTCACGTGTGACTAGGCACAGTGAGATTCTTTGCTTGCATACCCAATGTTTCAAGAATGCCAAGCGACAGTACCGGGACAAACTTGAGTCCCAGTATAGTCATTCAGACACCCGCAGACTGTAGCAAGTTCTGAATATTATAACTGGCTGTAAAGTGAAGTCAGGCAGCATCACTGGTGATGGTGCGGCGCTACCTGATGGACAATGCATTCTACGATCTCTTTGACCAGAAGGTGAACGGAACGATGCCATCCGTCCCAGCAGACTCAAGTGTGCCTCTTCCCAGGGTCAATGCTGCAGAGTTAGATTCACCCTCCTGAGGGTGAACCCACAAAAAGCAACAGGTCCAGTCAGAGCCCTTGACTGCATTCTCAGTAATTGCGTGGACCAGCTCACGGGAGTGTTCACAGACATCCTTAATCTCTCCCTACTCCATTCTGATGTAACCACCTGCTTCAAGAAGTCCACTATTATCCTGGTGTCAAAGAAAAGCGAGAAGTCGTGCCTTAACGACTACTGTCCAGTGGCCTTGCCATTCGCCATCATGGAATGACTTGAGAGGCTGACTATGGAACGCATTAAATCCAGTCTAACAAGCAAGCTGGACCTACTGCCCCACTGGTCCACAGCTGATATCATCTCCCTGGCCCGACACTCATCCCTGGAACAGCTGGATAAGAGAGATACCTGGAACATAGACCACACCTCTGCTCTCAATACCATTATCCCAACTAAGCTCATCTCCAAACGTGTGGAACTCGCCTCTGTCACTGGATCATCGACTTCCTGACCAACAGAGCACAATCAGTGCGGATAGGTAACAAATCATCCTCTATGATAATCCTGATGCCCCACAAGGATGCATTCACAAGCCCTTCTTTACTCCTTGCACATCCGTGACATTGCAGCCACATACAAATCCAACTCAATTTTCAAATTTGCAGACATAGTGGGCCTGATATCAAATAATAACAAGCTGGAGTGCCGGAAGAAGACTGAGAACCTTGTAACATTGTGCCAATACAATAACCTTAACCTCATTGTCAGCAAGACAAGGGAGCTAGTGATAGACTTCAGGAAGCAACACATGCCCATACATTGACAGCACTGATGTAGAGATGGTTAAGAGTTTCAAATTTCGAAGAGTAAATATCACCAGCACCTTATCCGAGACCAGTCATATCGATGAAATGGAAAAGAAAGCACACCAACACCTGTACTTCCTTGGAAGGGTTAGGAAGTTTGGCATGTCCCCAATAACTGTACAGACAGCACACGTAGTCAGGATGGAATCTAGGTCGTTGGCGCTGCAAGGCAGCAACTCTACCGCTGCGCCACTGTGACTCCCTCCATTTTAAAATGTTAGTTATTTTCTAAGGATTTGCATCGTCACACATAGCTTCCTACATTTCTACTTCTGTAAAATTGCAGCATTTGTAAAAGATTAAATCATGTTACAGTAAGCAATATGATAATTGCTAATGTCTAAACAAGGTGGAATACAATGGGCAACCTGAACACTAGTGCAGTATAAAACCATGAATGATCATCGCATGACGTGAATATTTTCCACTGTTTTCAGTTCTTATTTCAGATTTCTTGTTGCCCAGTCTAATTATAACAAAAATTACTGTCACTTCCCTTCCGGATAGTTCTACTCTCGACTGAATTTCCACTCGCCCTCTTTACCTTGGCCACATTCAATAATTTATTGATCATGTATCAGATAGATGTTGCATCTTTTACTCTGATAGTTGTTTCAGGAACCACAAGTATGAGGCAACGGATCTCAAAATCCATGAGTCTAATTGTAGGTTGATTGACCTCTGTAAATTGCCCCCAGTGTCATGATCCCTTATCGTGTATCTATACACTGTAAATGGATTGATTTGTAATCATGTGCTGTCTTTCTGTCGACTGGTTAGCAGCACGTAACAAAAGGTTTTCACTGTACCTCGGTACGTGTGACAATAAACTAAATTAAAATGATGCAAACTTAGAACTAGTGTGAACAGATGACTAATGATCGGCATGGGCTCGGTGGCTCGTACTTGTGGACCTGTTTCCATGCTGTTACTTTCAATCATTTCAATCTGTCTATTCTCGAATCTGAACGGTCATTTGGAATACATTGTCCCACCTCATCTTGGCGAAGTGAATCACCGCCTACTTCACGTGGAATTTCCCCTGTCCATTTCACCAGTATTCAAGGTCATATTGAATCCAGTTATACTAAGCTGCTTATTACGGTTCTGGAATTTTGCAAAGTTTGAGATGATGTAGCGTGTACCAGTGCGAGCAACAGTGTCAATACTGACCTCTGGAGGACATCTGAGTGATTTCCCTGCAGCCTGAAGAATAAGTATACACCCTCACCCAAAGCTTTCTGGCCTTTGCCTAATTTTAGTTCATGCCGTTCTATACTCACATGACCTTTGGTTTTACTGCAAGTTCTGGCCTCTTGCACTTTATTCAAATTTTTACTGAATGTTGATTGTTTTATTGAGCTGTGTGATGTATCAGATAGATTTTGGCCTCACAAGCACATCTTTTACTCTGAAGAAGGGTCTCGACCCGAAACGTCACCCATTCCTTCTCTCCAGAGATGCTGCCTGACCCGCTGAGTTACTTCAGCTTTTTGCATCTATCTTCAGTTTAAACCATCATCTGCAGTTCCGTCCTACACTCTTTTGCCCTGATAGTTGTTTCTGGAGGCACAGGACTGAGGTAATGTAGTTTTGGAGCCCAAAGTCCATTAAAACATAGGGAATAAATGGTATGACCCATAAGAGGCCTGATGTACTAAGTGACCTTGGGGTGAATGTTCCTGAAAGTAGAGACGCAGGTGGATAGGGTAGTGAAGATCTTTGTTATGTTCGTTTAGTTTAGAGATACAGCATTGCAACAGGCCCTTAAGCCCTCAACCTCCCTTTTTTAATCATTTTTTAGATCTGGTCTTCAGCAGCCAGACCGCCTCTTCATACCATTCATTAATTGTGCTTAGGAAGGAAATCGTGAGGCACCTTGTAGGTTTAATATTTAATGATGCTTTATATCCACTGCAACCCTGCTGATGAAGATACTTCCATAATGTTAGTGGAGAGAGACTTCCAGGATTCAGATCCCGTGACTATGAAGGGCTGTTGATATAACTTTACACCATGTTGGGTTGCGACTTGGACAGGAACATCCAGGTGGAAATGCCTACTGACCTTGGGGTAGAGGGTGCGGACGATGCTGTTGAATTATCTTGGGTGAGTAATTTTGTCAGCGCATTTTGTGCAAGGAACATCGCAGCTCTTTGCACTAATGTAGACTTTCGAGATACAACTCGGAAACAGGCCAATCGGCCCACCGGGTCCACGTCGACTTGCATTTACCCCATTACATAAGCACTATCTTACACATTGAGGACAATTTTCAATTTTTACTGAAGCCGATTAACCTACAAACCTGTACGTCCTTGGAGTGGGGAGAAAACCCATGCAGTCACAGGTAGAATGTACAAACTCTGTACAAACAGCACCCATAGTCAGGAGAGAACCCGGGTCTCTAGCACTGTAAGGCAGCAACTCTACTGCTGTGCCACAGTGCCACCCAAGGAGACATGTGAGGCAATTTCTTATATTATTGCCATCAGGGAATCAGCTAAGGTTTAATAATGCACATGGATGGACAAGCTGGGAGCAGCAGGAGACATCTTGAGACAATACGGTGTCAAACCACTGAAGGTCCACCTGCAGAATACATACAGTGCAGGCAAAGACTTAGAAATGCATGTGGAAAAGACAAAGTGAAGCCATCAACTCTCTTTAATGTCCATTACACGGATAGGACAGGTGTGGAGAGAAATGATCAAGCGCAGGCAGGTGGGACCAGTGTAGGTGGTAAATGTTGGCGGGTGTGGGCAAGTTGGGCCGAAGGGCCTGTTTCCACACTGTATATAACTCTATCAGTCTATGCCTCTGGCGTACCTATTGTGGAATCCTGGGGATTTGTGTCGAGATGGGACAGGGAGGGGGACAGTGGACAGTTGTGGTTCTTCCACGTGCCACTGAATTTTTGTATCAAGTAACATTTTATTGAAACTCAAAATAAAGTGTGAAGTTGCAATATGTGCAGGAAAGTTGCCCTCTCTTATGCAGTCACCAGATGGTGCTGATGATTCATGTTTTTTTCCCCAATGCCCTCATCTCTGTTACAAGGTTATTCAGTGGCGACTATCAGTGAGGTTTTGTGTAATGTATCTATCTGCAGAGAGAAAAAAAAATAATTGGCTTATTCATGATCTTTTTACATGAGCTTAAATTCTAAAAATATAAACTCCTTCCCAAACTACCATTGGATTGTGGTGCAGTGGCAGCCCAGAACATTACGCATGTATCTGGCAAAATGATCATCCACTTTGTCATTTAATCACTCCAGCCAGGTGCAATTCCACAAATCTCTCATCTCTTTTATTCCCCTTCTCATTTTCCAGGCTGTGCACTAGCTTAAAAGCTGCTCGGCTCTTAGAATTATCATCCACTTCATATGAAAGGTCATCGATCAGAAATACTAACCATGCCCCTCTCTCCGCACTTATCTTCTTCGGCTATTTAATGGTGATGTGCAGCTCATGTAATATTTATCAAGCTGGGAATTTAATATCTCTTACCCAGCACTGGATTATAATAGCCTTTTGCTAATGTTATTTTTACCTCCGATTTTTGTAGCTAGGTGCAGAGTGGCCTTTCGCATTTACATTGGCAGATGCCTGACATGTTTGCTGGCTTTAATTCCTTCACTCTGGAACTTGCTGCATACTATGAGAAATCCATTTGATGCCCGGTGCAGACAGGCTCCCTGTTATATTGCTACTTCCAGGATTGTCATTCATTGCAGAGGTAGCAATATTGCAGCATAGCATTTGTGGGTGGGGCTATTTATTTAGTCATTTGCCAAGATTTGGACATCAAAGCTGGCATTTCTTGCTTATCACTAGTCAAACTGGGACATGACCTTCACAGTGAATGTTAGGGGCCTGGGGAGTGGTGCAGAGCAGAGGGATCCAGGAATACAGGTACACAGTTCCCCGAGAGTGGTGTCACAAGTAGATATGGTAGTTTTAAAAAAAAACCTTTAGGTATATTGTTTTTCATCCGTCAGGGTATTGAATATAGAAGTTAAGACGTTATGTTAGCATTATACAAGACGTTGGCGAGGCTGCATTGGAAGTAGTGTATTCAGTTCTGGTCACCCAGCTGTAGGTAAGATGTCATTGAGCTAGAAAGAGTGCAGAAAAGATTTACAAGGATGTTGCCAGGACTTGAGGGCCTGAGTTATAGGGAGAGGTTGAGCAGACTAGAACTTTATTACTTGGAGTGCAGGAGGCTGAAGGTTGATCTTATCGAGGTGTATACAATCATGAGGGGAAAAGATAGCATGAACATACAGAGTCTATTACCTAGGCATGTAGATGCCAGTATATCATTGGGGTGATCAAGTGGGCACCTCCCTTCACTGGTGTTTGGTTGAGTTAGGCCCACGTTCAACAGTTAGTTCTGGTGCTCCTGAACAAACCCCCTTCAATACCTGCTCTCACTGTCTATGCCAAAGATCCTAGAGGAGCTCTAGGATCTTTGGTCTATGCTACCAGTATGCACTACTAAGCAGCTATGTAAATATCTACAACGTAAAGGAAACGACAGCTGGTTGATTCAACCCTCAAACAAATGCTAAACACCCTTGTCCTGTCTTACACCCATCTTAACCCTCCATCACACAATCTCAGCCCCACTAATGTCAACCCCACAGATAAAACCAGAAGGAATACACTCACCACATGTTATACATTTCCTTTCTGCCCCCTACTGACCCTGTTGCTTCTCCAAGGAGGATGGTGGGCGTCTCAGGTAAAGACCTGCCTTAGGATTGAGGGTGCAGTGGGAAGATGGCCAATATATAGAAGTGAGAGGGATGGAGGGGAGAACGAGACTGATGGGTAGAACCAGGCGAGGGAGGGCGGATGGAACCGGCTGGGGAGGTGTTTTGAGTCTGGGCAGCAAGGAGTAGAGGGATAGAGAAGGTGAACGATTAGAGAGAGCACCTGGTTGTACTGGTGGGAGTGGGAGAGGAACACAGGGGCTACCTGGAATTGTAAAATATAAAGCTCACATCATTCAGCTCCCAAACCCAAACAGAGGTGTAGTTCATTTAGTTTATATTCAGCTGCACCATGGCAGTGGAGGAAGCCGAGGACGGGCAGGTCGATGTGAGAACGGGAAGGTGAGTTGCAATGATATGAAATTGGAAATTCAAGATGTCTGATGCAGGCAGTGCAGAGAAGCTCTGCAAAATGGTTGCCAGGTCTGCACTTAGACTCACGGATGTAGAGGAGACCACATCGCAAGACCTGAATGCAATAAACCCAGTTGGAGGAGGTCCATGTGAATCTTGGGCTCACCTGATAATATTACAGGTAGTCCCCTCATCAAACCTTCAGCGCACGCAACTTTCCACCTTTGTACTATGTTCTGTTAGAATGGCTTCAACTCTATCTCTGAGCTGGATCCCATTTTACTAGATGTAGCTCTGATCTTCACGGCAATAGTATGGCACAGTGGTGCACTGGTAGAGTTGCTGCCTTACAGTGCCAGGGACCGGGTTCGATCCTGACTATGGGTGCTGTCTGTATGGAGTTTGTACGTTCTCCCCGCGTAGGTTTTTCCCCAGGAGCTCCGGTTTCCTCCCACACAAAATGTACAGGTTTGTAGGCAAATTGGCTTGGTATTAATGTAAATTGTAAATTGTTCCTAGTGCGTGTACGATAGTGTTAGTGTACAGGGATTGCTGGTCAGTGCAGATTTGGTGGGCTGAAGGACCTGTTTCAATGCTGTATCACTAAACTAAACTAAGCAATGTTCATTCTGGATATTTCTGGAGTATTCAGAAGCCTATTTTGTCAAAACCATTTAGATAATCTGTTTATAGACAAGATGGAGATTTCCATAAAGTGACCGGTTAATCTGTGCTCGATATGACAAGGTTATAGGAATAATATGAGCAATGTTACGTGGAGAGAATGTTTGAGGCTCAATGCAATACCGTGGGAGTAGGCAAACAATTAGTTTTCAATCTTGCCTTTAACAAATGAAGGGTTGAAATGAATGATTGATTCCTGCTACAGCACCACAGACAGTCTTGGCTCACTCCTTAGTTGCACAAACACCTTCTGGTCAAAGGACGAGAATTTCTTCAATGCATTTTTTTGGGTGTTAAAGGAGCATTGAATGTTTCCCTGGCACTGTTCTAAAGACACCAAAACAGACCACTATATTGCAATGCACCAATTGAAATAAACAGTTGTAGGAGTTTCTGGGTTTCTTATGGAAAATCACCGTGTTTCAAAAACAATGGGCATTACTGAGGATGTGTAGGAAGGAACTGCAGATGCTGGTTTGCACCAGATAGACATAAAATGCTGGAGTAATGCAGCGGGTCAGGCATCATATCTGGAGAAAAGGAATAGGTGACATTTCAGAAGTGGTCTCGACCTGAAACGTCACCTATTCCTTTTCTCCAGAGATGCTGCCTGTCTCGCTGAGTTACTGCAGCATGATGTGTCCAGCTTTGGCATTAATGAGGAGCTCCAGTTCAATTTCTTGCCATTATCAACACTTAGCCACATTAGCTGAAACGTTATGGGTCATCTCTCAGATGCACCCATCATACGCAGTCTTCTTCCACCCACTAGAGAATCTGCTTAGAAACACTTGGCTGCACTGATTCTTCCAGTGAGGAGGCAGCTTGACTTTGTCTCACAGACTCAGTGAGACCTGATGTGCGACGTAATAGGGACATTCATGTGCAAGGAGACAAAGGAGAAAACAGTGAAGCTGATAGTGTGGGGTGGACTTGGTTATGAGCAACAGTGCTGACTAGTGTTACCAAACATAACATGATCCCAGAAGTTTGTAGTGTCCTCACAACTTGAGACTTTTACATTTACAGGTTTTGCCTTCACCTCTGTTTACATTCTCCTAAAACGTTACCTAAAAAAACAGTGACTCTCCTCACCTATCCCTTTGCTCCTCCCCCTCACAAGCACAAAAGTACACAAAGTGAGAGGGACGAATAGATCAGCCATGATTGAATGGTGGAGTAGACTCGATGGGCCAAATAGTCTAATTCTGCTCCTACATCTTATGGTGTTTGCTTTAGATCCATACAATCATCAATAACATAGTGCCGTTTTCGTTTGTGGATTATCCAAGTGATTTTCCAGTCCAGTTTCTTCAAATTCTGGACAGGAGACTCAAGCTCATAATATGGCTATTTCTTTTGGTCAATACTGAAAGAATTCAGTGATGTTGGAATGGTTGACCTGCGGATGAAATGGGATGTTGTCTCTTTATCCTCTCTGGTGGATGTCATAAATCCAATGGTTTTAAAAGAAGATCCAGCAAGCATTTATTAAGCATAAAATGGCTCTTGCATTTCCCAACATTATTAAGTAATTGCATTAAAAAAAGACGCACTTAAAAATACTTTGAGATGTTGTGAAGCCATGAGAAGTGCTAAATAAATGGATGCTTTTTCTTTCGAAAGATCATTAAATGCTGTCGCTTTTCTCTGCACTTTGTTGTCAAGATTAGATGATCTGTTTTCATATGTGAAGCTTACAAACATAAAGCTTGAGAAGATAACAAGAATCCAGAATAAATATGCCATGATATGGATCTTGTTAAAGTGTGAGACGTGAAGGTAGAATATCCAGCCTTCTATGATTTGAAGCAGAAAAGATTGCAGATTACCACATGCCTGCAATGCTAACAGCGATGCTAGTGCTGGTTAAATCATTTACAATTGTGTCCATAATAATGGGTTGGACGCAAGTGAATTACATGTTCAAACTGTCGCATGTCCATGTATACTTTGAGATTAAAATATATTCACATGTACTCAGAGAACCCACAGTATGTATTTATCAAAAACCATATTGATCAGTTATAGTCATGGAGACAGACCCTTCAACCCAACCCACCCATGCCAACCAAGTTGCCTAATCCAGCTACTCCCATTTGTCTGTATCTGGCCCATAAGGTTCCAAAATTAGTTTGGTTTAGTTTAGTTTATTTTCACGATACAGCGTGGAAACAGCCCCTTCGGCTTTCCGAGTCCGCATCGACCAGCGATCCCTGCACACTAGCACTATCCTACACACGCTAGTATCTATTTACAATTTTACCAATCCAATTAGCCTACAAACCTGTGCGTCTTTTGGAGTGGGAGGAAACCGGAGCACCCGGAGAAAACCCACACAAGTCATGGGGAGAACGTACATACTTCATACAGACATCACCCATAGTCAGGATTGAACCCAGGTGTTTGGTGCTGTCAGGTAGTAACTCCACTGCTGCACCACCATGCTGCCCAATCTTGCCTATCCATGTACCTGTCCATCAGTCAGAATCAGGATCCCAACCCAAAACTTCACCTATCCATGTCCTCCAGAAATTTAGTTTAGTTTAGAGATACAGCATGGAAACAGGCCCTTCAGCCCACTGAGTCCGCGCCGACCAGCGATCCCACACACTAACACTATCCTACACACACAAGGAACAATTTACAATTTTAACAAAGCCAATTAACCTACAAACCTGTGCGTCTTTGGAGTGAGGGAAGAAACGGAGCACCCGGAGAAAACCCTCACCATCACAGAGAGAACGTACAAACTCTATACAGACAGGCACCCAGATGGAACCCGGGTCTCTGGCGATGTAAGGCAGCAACTCCACTGCCGCACCACAAGACGTTGCCTGATCCGCTGAGTTACTCAGGCAGTTTGAGATTGATTTTGGTTCTCAACCAGATAGTTATCAGTTTTGAATCCTAGAGATACTCAGTTGCCTCTTCTGTGGCTCGACATGTTTTGCTTCCTCTTGGTGGAGGCGGAAGGAGCAGAATACCATCCTCTGAGTGGTCTGCATCGGTTGCCCCTCCGACCCTCACTGCAGTTTATTATTGACACGGCTGCAGAGGTCTGTCGCCCAAGCTATTCTCCCTTTAATGGGAATGCTGGTAATTTTTCAAAGATAATGACTGGTAATAAAATAAAACTACATAGCTGATGTACATAGCTGAGAATGCTATAATTTGTGCCTCCTAGCTGCTTGAAATGGTGGCACACTGGTGCAACTGGTAGCGTACTGCCTCACAGCACCAGAGACCTGGGTTCAATCCTGACCTCGGGTGCTACCTGTGCGGAATTTGCATGGTCTCCCCGTCCCTGTGTGGGTTTTCCTCTGGGTGCTCCGATTTCCTCCTACATCCCAAAGACGTGCGGGCTTGTAGGTTAATCTGCTTCTGTAAATTGCCCTTCATATGTAGAGTGCATGAGAAAGCGGGATAACATAGACCTGGATTGAACGGGTGATCGATGGTCTTCATGGAATCAGTGGGCCAATTTCCATGCTGTATCTTAAAACCAAACTAAATATCACACACTTCACTGTTTTAATTCTGACTAGACCAAGTCCAGACCCGTTGGGTCTGCTCCCCCAATGGTGTGATCCCCCAACCCAATATTCCACCATGCACCTGTCTCCTCCAACGGAACTGAACCCGTTCCCAAATGTAAGATTCCAGCACTCCCCTGCCTCCCTCAGCAGTGGATTGAAAAAAAACTCCAATTGCACCTTCCCTGCCTGCTGCAGCAGTTCCAATTGCAATACCAATTGGCCCTCCCCCTCCTGTTGAAGCACTTGCTGTGATATCCCATTGAGGTGAAAAGTTCAGAGTGTTCCTGTCTTGCAACTTTGTTTTGAAGTGTGTTGGAAGCTGATAGGAAGGAGCAGCAAATCAAAAGGAAGAAAGGCAGCCGGCAGCCGGACGGACGGACGGCAGGCGGCAGCCACAGACTTTTATATAATAACTAGACCAAGTGCAGACCCGTTGGGTCTGCTCCCCCAATGGTGTGATCCCCCAACCCAATATTCCACCATGCACCCATCTCCTCCATTGGAACTGAGCCCGTTCCCAAATGTAAGATTGCAGCCCTCCCCTGCCTGCTGCAGCAGTGAAAAGTTCAGTGTTCCTCTCTTGCAACTTTGTTTCGAAGTGTGTTGGAAGCTGACATGTAAATGGAGAAGCCTGTTTATTTTTGAAATACTTGGGGGTGGGTGGGGGGAGAAGAAGGATTTGATTAAAAACATGTACTTCAACACGACGAAATGAAATGAGGAGCGGATACTTAGAAAGAAAAGCGAAATCTCTACCGAAATTTTTGAAATATCTCGGGGATTGAGCGTCTGGATTGGGCGTGGCAAGGATTTGATTAAAAACATGTACTTCAACACGACGAAATGAAATGAGGAGCGGATACTTAGAAAGAAAAGCGAAATCTCTACCGAAATGGAAAATATCTCGGAGATTGAGCGTCTGGATTGGGCGTGGCAACGAATCAAAGGAAGAAACGCGGTGGACGCCGTACGGCGGCAGGCGGACTGATTTGAGTTTTATATATAGAAAGACTAGACCAAGTGCAGACCCGTTGGGTCTGCTCCCCCAATGGTGTGATTCCCCCAACCCAATATTCCACCATGCACCCATCTCCTCCAATGGAATTGAAGCCGTTGCCAAATGTAAGCTTCCAGCACTCCCCTGCCTCCCTCAATTGCAACTCCCCTGCCTGCTGCAGCAGTGAAAAGTTCAGTGTTCCTGCCTTGCAACTTTGTTTCGAAGTGTGTTGGAAGCTGATAGGAAGGAGCAGCCGTCAACGAATCAAAAGGCAGGAAGGGATCCGTACTGCAGGCGGACGGATTTGAGTTTTATATATTAATAGATAGATAGATAGATAGATAGATAGATAGATAGATAGATGAACCAAATGCAGGTAGGTAGGATATGGGTAAACGGGGCAACTTGGTTGCCATATGCAAGTTCAGCCGAAGGCCCTGTTTGCTTGCAGCATAACTCCAAAACTTTAAATTCTATTGTTGATAATTTCAATTGATGCGCATGCAATACACAGCTCCATTCAGATTAGAAAGAGGGGAAAGAGTCGGGAGGGAGAGTGGAGGGGAAGGGGGAGAGAAGTGGATGAGTGGGGAGGGAGGTGGAGAGGGGTAGCGGGAGTGATGGAAGAGGGACAGAAGGATAGGGGAAGGGGGCGGGGGGGAGAGGGAAGGGGGTGGGGTAGAGAGTGAAGGTGGTGGGGGAGAGAGGGATGGGTGGGAGAGGGAGAGGGGTGAGGAGAGGGAAACATAGAAACATAAGATTCTATAAGATCACCCCCTCAATCTTCTAAATTCTAGCTAGTACAAGCCGAGTTTATCCAGTCTTTCTTCATATGAAAGTCCTGCCATCCCAGGAGTCAGTCTGGTGAACCGTCTCTGTACTCCCTCTATGGCAATAATGTCTTTGGGCATTGTGACATCACACGATGACACGGTCACCAGGGGCTGGGGCTGGTGCAAAGGCATATGTAAATGGATCCATCCCGATTGGACATCTGCGAGCATTGGGCATTGTGACATCACACGACGGGAACGAATCAAAAGGCAGGAAGGGATCCGTACTGCAGGCGGACGGACGGCGGACGGATTTGAGTTTTATATATTAATAGATAGATAGATAGATAGATAGATAGATAGATATCGGTGTCATCCACATGCTTTACTGAAGATCGCTGTATACTTGCTTTAAGTTTTATTCCATTTTCAGTCTTTGTAAAGGTTTTGTTGTTAAAGAAGTTGTGGATTGACTAATGACACTGTCAAATATTATAAAGTCAAGGTAATGCCTGCAAGCTACTTGAGCATTCCTTTTGTGCTTGATGTTGCTGTGAATCAATTAGTTCTGTTGGTTTGTGTTCCTTATACGTCGGCGCAACCTGACAGTTTGTTAGAATTATTCTTTCCACAACTTGAAGGGAACTGCGCACACTGCAATAGTGAATAACAATGAGTATACTTGACAGGGAATAGCTGCCTTTGATATAACATTGGTGGTGCTTCATTGCATTGTTAGCAATCCTCATAGTGATGTGAAGAGGGAACAATCGGAGAATAACAGCACTGCCATTCCTATCCAAGTCCCGATGTTAAGCAGGATGTTTGCATGATCTTATTGTAACAAATTATTATTTTTAACCCTCAGGGGCAGCCTGGATTATTCTGCTGCATCTAATGTGTTTTTGGAGTCACTTTCCGTATTCAAAAACCCAATTGATTTGCATTTATTTCTCTCTTTTAGATTATTCCACGGCTTGATGAATATGGACAGCACAGTGGTAGAGGTGCTGCCTCACATCATCAGAGACCCAGGTTTGATCTTGACTTTGGGTGTTGTCTGTGTGGAGTTTGCATGTTCTTCCTGTGACAGTGTGTGTGTTTCCACTGGGTGCTCTGCCTTCCTCCCAAATCTAAAGATTTGCAGGTTTGTAGGTTAATGAATGGCCTCTGCTAATTGGCCCCAGTGTGTAGGGAGTGGATGCAAAAGTGGGATAACATAGAACTAATATGAATGGGCGAACAATGGGCGGCATGGACTTGGTGGGCAAAGTAACCTGTTTCCATAGAGTATTTCAATTAATCAATGTTGTTTGGACTATGGGTATAATCTCTGCAGGAGATGGTAACTAGGCCTAGACACAGAAAAGCCTGGCGATAGCATAATTTTCATGAGCAATGCATGTATAACTCATTATTGAGCACTCCATCAATAGAGAAAATAGTCCGAGATGCAGGAAAAGCACCATGGATCAATCAATCAACCAATCAACCTTTATTGTCATCTTGCAAGCAACAGTTGCACAGTGCAAAATGAAAAGACGTTTCCCAGGGAATAGCGGAGCATCGCACATGAAATTTAAAACATTTCACACATAATAACACTAAAAACAAATAGTTAAAAGCAGGTAAAAACACAACGTTAAAATACAATAAACCAATCATAAAAAAATGGCCGGGGCAGCTGATTTGAGTGGCCAGTGCCAGTTATTAAAGTGTCCGTGCCAGCCGCAGAATCAAGTGACTGTGAGTACAGAGTGACTGTTTAGCAGCCTCACAGCCTGTGGTAGGAAGCTGTTTAGCAGTCTTGTAGTCCGGGCTTTGATGCTTCGATATCTCTTGCCTGATGGCAGGAGATCCAGGTGTATGTGGAGGGGGTGCAGTTTGTCCTTAGCAATTCTCTGAGCTTTTTTCAGACAGCGGCTCTGGAACAGTTCTTGTACCGAGGGTAGGGAGATGCCAATGATCCTCTCTGCTCCCCTCACTACCCTCTGCAGAGCCTTCCTGTCCAAGCAGTTGCAGGTGGAGTACCACGTATTTATGCAGTACGTGAGTACAGACTCCACCGTACCCCTGTAGAAAGTCCTGAGGATGTTGGTGGGGAGTGAGGCCTGTTTTAGTTTCCTCAGGAAGTGCAGTCGCTGATGGGCCCGTTTGACGGTCCCAGTGGTGTTCCTGGACCAGGTGAAGCTGTCTGTAATTTGCACACCGAGGAACTTTATGCTCTCCACTCTCTCCACTGTGGTGCCACTGATGTTGAGGGGTGTATGCTTTGGCTGCGCCCTCCTGAAGTCGACAACCATCTCCTTCGTTTTGTCAACATTTAATTCTAGATTATTTTTGCTGCACCAGTCCACTAGTCTAGCAAAAGAGGGGAGATCACCAGAGGTGTGATAAATATTGTGGTTAAGGCAATGTAGCGGTTTAGAGAAGTAAAAGGGCAAAACAGTTATCAGTGGGGATGAGAATTCCAGAGCATGTGACCCAGGCAACAAAAGGCTGACAGTATCTGTTGGCATTGGGGGGCAGGGTTCAGTGAAGATTCAGGTGGAGGTGAAGCAAGTTGTGTTGAGATGGTGGGAGGAGATGAAATATAATTCCAGGAGTAATCAGAAGGAGAGTTCAATGTAATTAGTTGCTGATCCGTTTTACATAGTTCCAAAACTATATTCCAGTTGCAAAGGTGCTGTTGACTTTGACAGGATTTTCTGTGACAATAGTATGTTGAATATGTTGTATGGGTTGAGATAAACACACTAAAAACAATGAAGCAGGAGAAACTGAAGTTCAATTTGAACAGTTAAACTTGCCGCAACAAATCTTGTTGTGATTTGCAAACGGCTTTTTGTACAATGGTGGTGAAATAAGGGTCTTGACCCGGAACGTCACCTAGTCCTTTTCTCCAGTGATGCTGTCTGTCCCACTGTTACTCCAGCTTTTTTGTGTTCATCTTCTGTGGGAAGAGAAACAGGATTGATTGATAGAAACATGGAAACATAGAAAATAGGTGCAGGAGTAGGCCATTCGGCCCTTCAAGCCAGCACTGCCATTCAATGTGATTATGGCTGATCATCCAAAATCAGTATCCTGTTCCTGCTTTCTCCCCATATCCCTTGATTCTGTCAGGCCTAAGAGCTATATCTAACTCTCTTTTGAATACATTGATGAATGGTTTCTTTACCTATAAATGCTCCAAGTCTGCTGAATAATTGTCCTATTTTACATTTCCATTTGACTGTAAAGGAGGCCATTTGGCTTATTGAGTTGATGTCTCATCTCAGAGTAATCAGATCAATTCCATTTTCCTTTTTATTTCAGATTTCATGTCGGAAACATGGTGACTCTTGTGCACTGCCTTATTACAATCTACTGTTCTTACACACGTACTTAAGTATGATTGAGCTTATGTATAGTAGGACTTATACAGAATTATATGGAAAAAATAATAATTTCACTCTACCAAGGTATATGTGACAAAAAAGTACCACTGAATCGTTGACAAAAGCCCCCTAAAGCAAACTTCCTAAATTCGAGGAAAAGCATCTCATATTTTTCTTTGGCAGAAATCAATGGTATGACTATTGATTTCTCTAACTTCAAGTAACCCTTGGATCACCTCTCTTTTCATCCCTCCCCCACCCAAGTCGTGCCAGCTTCAAAGTTGTCTTGTTGCGTTTCATTGTCTGAAACTCATTTCACCTAGGCAACAGCTAACAATGACCTGTTTCCTTTACAGTATCATTATTACTTTTTTGCATATCTTTCATTAATTTGTGCCATATCTCTCCACTTCACAGCCTATATCTCTCGTTTCCCTTTCCCCTGACTCTCAGTCTGAAGAAGGGTCTTGACCCGAAACGTCACCTTTTCCTTTTCTCCAGAGATGCTGTCTGACCCACTGAGTTAGTCCAGCTTTTGTGTCTATACTAAATTAAGAAGTTTTCTTTCAGCAATTTGAAATATAACTCACATTAACAAGAGTTATTAATTTATTGATGATCAGATAATGTATCTTGGACATATTTATATATTTGTCTATTCAACACTGGAATAGAAATATTGATCCACAGACGGGTGTTTAAATCAAAGGGCACACAGCAAAACTGCAGAAGAGGTTTTACATATCTTGACAACGCTGAAGCTTCCAGGAACTCCATTAATATATAATATACCTTGGCAATGGAATGACAAAATGGAATGAATATTACATGGCCAAACATGACGGGGTTTTTTAAGGCATGTGGTGACTTCTCTAACTCATACATTAATGGCATATATTTTTATCCACTATTATACAACATTATACAGTTTTGACCTGAGGACGAAACTTTACCTTGCAACTTTAATGGAGTTGACCATCTCAGAATATTCATTAGTGGACATTAGATCAGAGCAGGAAAGGGTCTTGAAAAGATGGCCAAAATGAGAAGCTCACTTTTTTGAACAACTTTAATTCCAAAGCTTTCAGTCAAACGTCATCTGATTTCTGCCAGTAATGGGCAGTGATTGGGGCATGAAGTGCTGGACTAACCCAGTGAGTCAGTCGGCATCACTGGAAAAAATGGATGGGTGAAGTTTTGAGTAGGGACCCTTTCACCAACTCGACCCGAAATGTCTCCTATCAATATTCTCCAAAGATGCCCCCTGACCTCCAACATTTCTTTTGTCTTTTTATGTAAACCAGCATCTGCAGTTCCTTGGTTCTTTAATACTTAAGGCCCCAGGAAATTGTGCAGAAAGGGTGAATGTTGTCCTTGATGTGAGACCAACGAGGATTTGTAAGGGATTGCATTGGGTTCCAAAGGCCAGCAAGATTTGCGTTATAGGTGATGTGAATTTAGGTGAGATTGATTGTTAATTTGGAAGCACCGCAATGTTCAAATGTTTTTTAGAAATATTCTAGTATCAACCTTTGTGACAATTATTCATAAGTTCATAAGTTATAGGAGCAGAATTAGGCCATTCAGCCCATCAAATCTACTAGGCCATTCAATCAATTCTGATGAAGCGGGTGATGATGTTGGGCAAGAGGAAAGGAAACTCATGGCAATTTCAAGACTGATGTGCTCACGAAGAGACCAACAACTTAAACCATCTCACAGGCAGTTCACTGCAAGAGTAATTGTAAAGAGGAAGGCTGGCATTGTGTTAAATAGTTATTAGAACTTCAGGAATTATTCTTATGATAATCAGTCACATTATTTCATAGCATTCAAACAAAATCAATTTATTAAGTAGCATTCAAGTTTCATTTTTAAGTTCCATAGTGGTGATTTGTATAAAAATGCATTTTATATCTATGTGGCAATGACAATAAATTGAAACAACTGCAAATAATGAGACTCAACGTCCAATTTCGCATTCTCCACATAGTATGTTTCTGGCTGGCAACAATACCAAGCAGAAGACCAGCGTATTGTGAAGCATAGTATATCATCCTGCCTGAAGCTGTGTACCTACTGGAGCAGAAAACATTTGGAACTGACTGCCTTCATCCGTTTTCCTGGGAATTATATCTCGGAAAATGTAACCGGCTTTTCCTTTACTCTTCTCATTTATCAGTATCTAGAAATGAAATGCTCTTTGCTTTAGTTTAGTTTAGAGACACAGCGCGGAAATAGGCACTTTGGCCCACAGAGTCTGCACTGACTAGCGATCTCCGCACACTATCCTACACACACGAGGGACAATTTACAATTATACCAAGCCAATTAACCTACAAACCTGTACGTCTTTGGAATGTGGGAGGAAACCAGTGCTCCTGGAGAAAACCCACGCAGGTCACGCGGAGAACGTACAAACGCCATACAGGCAAGCACCCGTAGTAAGGCAATAACTCTACCACTGCGCCACCTCATTAGATCGTTTCATTAGACTGCTTCTTCATGCTTCATTAGATTGCCATAGCTGTGAACTTCAGCTGGAATCTAACAGTGTCCCATTTGGTTAGTATTTTTCACGCCCTACCCTTTATCCTTGACAATAGCAATCATGTCAATGGGAAATTACCCTTAAATGTTCTTCACAAATTATTTAATCTAAACTTTCTTCTGATGCTCTTCGCTGGGTAGAAATCACCCGAGAAATTGTATTTATCTGCTTCAGAATGTAACTATTTCTAAATAGAGATGTGTAATAGAGACAGGTTTGGAAGGATATGGATCAAATGCAGGCAGGTGAACTAGTGTAGCTGGGACATGTTGGCTGGTGTTGACCAGTTGGGCCGAAGGGCCTGTTTCCACACTATCGCTCTATGACTCTATAAGCAAGTCGAAGAAGATTTTATTCGGGGATAAACAGTTTACATTAAGGGGTTCAGGATGCTGGGACTATTAGTTATATTTTAATGTGTACCGTTACTGTGAAAGTTGCATTTTAGGAAGTCAAACAAGGATGTGAATTTTACAGTAAATGGTAGGGCCCTGGGACTGTTGTAGAACTGAGGGATATAGGTATACAAGTCCCTGAAAGTGGCATCACAGGGAGACAGGGTGGTGAAGAAGGTTTTTGGCATGCTTGCACTCATCAGTAAGAGCTGTGAGGGAAGGATGAGAAAGGTCACCAGGTGAGGGAATGTGTCTTTGCTGGGCTCAGGAGCCGTGGGTTCTCCTCCCTATCTCTCTCCCTCTGTCCTGCCTCCCCTCATCTTCCCTATACGCAGCCCTCACCTTTACCTGGGAGTCAGCAACTGGCCAGGGCTTGACTAAGTTTTCACTTCCAATAGCAACTCTTCATTCTCTTTGAATCACGAATGGACAAGAAAGGAAATGGACTGGGGACATTTATAGGTGACGCATGGTGAATGAGGAAGATGTGCACAGTGACACAGGACTAAATTACTGGCTAACGTCACAGTTCTGCTGCCAGATTCGCCAAAACCTGGCAACTCCATCTCATCTGGAGGTTAGACTTTAGACTTTACAGATACAGCACAGAAACAGGTCGTTCGGCCCACCGAGACCGCACGGACCAGAGATCACTCCACACACTAGTACTATCCTACACACGGGACAATTTACAATTTTTTTTAAACTGGTCTTTATTTCTCCACATCATCATCTATATCTCTTGTTTCACTTATCCCTAACCAGTCTGAAGAAGGGTATCAACCCGAAACGTCATCATGTGTAAATAGTCCTTAGTGCATAGGATGTGAAACTGGGATAACATAGGACTCGGATCTGGGTGATTGTTGGTCTGCACAGACTCGGAGGGCCAAAGGGCCCGTTTCCACCATGTATCTCTAAACTTAGTACTGTACAAGAGACTGCAGATGCTGGAATCTGAAGCAACGGGTAGATGCTGGAGGAATCAATGATCGGGCTACATCTGTAGGGCAAATGAATTGTCCTGATGTAGGGATTCAATCTGAAACATTGATAATACCTCACCACCTCATCCCCCCCTCCCCCCAGGTCCTGTTCAACTGGATTATCACCAAAGGTTTAGATAAAATAGTGGCGTTTTGAATAGGTGCATAGATACACTGGGGACAGATTTTGGTTACATGCATCCAGATGAGATTAGCTTATCTTGGCATCATGTTCGGCACAGACATTGAAGGTTCTGTTCCTGCGTGGTACCTGTTCTGCCATCGTGGGTCTTTACCTCCAACTACTCCCCCCCCCCCCCCCCCCCCCCCCCCCCCCCCCCCTTTCAGTCTGAAGAAGGGCACTAAGCCGAAACGTCACCTATTCCTTTTCTCCAGAGATGCCGCTTGACCCGCTGCATTACTCCAGCATTTTGTGTCTGTCTTCGGTGTAAACCAGCACCTGCAGTTCCTTCCCAAACAGACCTGACTGCTTAATTTGTTACAAGAGCGGCACAGTGGCGCGGCTGTTAGAGCTCATTGGTTATTGATGGCCGCCTTTGAGAGAAAGTGACTATTCAAATGCTCTGGGCTCATGTTTTCTTTGTATACTTTGGATACATTTGTGGAGTATGGCAACAAACATTCTGAAGATGGTGTTGATCACACTGTCCCAGAATCAGTCAGCTCAGGATCCACGTTCTACATTGAGCCTTGCAGTACTCAGCGACGGGATGAATTCCGTGGATGAATAACTTCTGCTGAAGTGGTAGTTTAAGAGCTTGTCTGCCTGTCATCCTTACTGTTAGCTTTCTTGTGTTTTCCCTCAGAAAATCATTTCCATTTAAACTGGATTGAGCTGAAGATATTTATTGTGTCGTCCTCTGTCACGCCTTTTCTGCGCTCTTCTCGATTATCCTTTTAGTTTATGCTCATTCTCTATATCTTGCTCCCAAGTAGGTTATACAGGGTCATAAAGGGCTCTGTTAGCTATCTTCCTGCATTGTATGTACATTTCATAATTTAAAATCAATTATAAATTCACGATTTGGTCTGTTTGAATCCACACTGAAAGAATCAGTGTTTAAGAAGGAACTGCAGATGCTGGAGAATCGAAGGTACACAAAAAAGCTGGAGAAACTCAGCAGGTGCAGCAGCATCTATGGAGCGAAGGAAATAGGCAACGTTTCGGGCCGAAACCCTTCTTCAGACTGAAGAAGGGTTTCGGCCCGAAACGTTGCCTATTTCCTTCGCTCCATAGATGCTGCTGCACCCGCTGAGTTTCTCCATCTTTTTTTGTGTACCTTCTGAAAGAATCAGTTGTTGGTTGATGTACAGGAAATATCCATTGATCTTTACCTAAACTGTGGAAGTCTATGCCAGATTGTGGCAGATATTTTACTTTAGGAACTCTATTTTGTAGATTCCAGCCCAGCAAAATCAACACTCAGACAGTGAGATGGGGGTCATTTTTAATGGTCTCTGCTTTACATTCCCTTATGTAATTTCAAACTACACAATAAACTTCTTCACACAAAGTAGAAACAAAATGTACAAAAATTTCATCAAAACGAAGGACAGTACAGCTGCATTCTCCAGACAGAACAAGCAGGTGGTTGTTTAAAAAAAAGACAAAAGTACACTTATTTATGACACACAATGACTCACATACACTGTATATTGCACAGACAAGCTGCTTTACCTACACACATGTACTTGGTTTCAGATTGCTGCTTCCAGCAGCTGACTACAGTTCTCAAAATATGAAGAAACCGCATTTCTGCCCCATGACAGCTGTTCAGAGATCAAGTGTATCTTATCTTTATATATATTATTACTTTAAAGACATATCAAACTTGATTTCCTTGAGTGGAGTGTGTGTGCCTCTAAATAACACCACTTCCCCACTTTAAAGCCAATACAGTCAATATCTTTCTGATTTTATTGACTCACTGTCTTCCATGGGTCTTGTGTTTAGACACATTTTCCATGAGTTTAATGGTGTGATTTCAGGAGGAGGAGACTCATTAGAATGGACTACAAATTGTTTGAACCCATTTGGCAGTACACTAAACTGGAATCTGTTATCATGGATGCCCTTCATGTTGATGTTTAATGAGCACTGTACCTCATTATAATGACTCATTTATAGAAACAAGGAACTGCAGGTGCTGGTAAATACACAAAAGGATACAAAGTGCTGGAGTAGCTCAGCAGGTCAGGCAGCATCTCTGGAGAAAATGGATAGGTGATGTTTCAGGTCAAGATCCTTCTCCAGTCTGAAGATGGGTCCCGACCTGAAATATCATCTATCCATGTTGTCCAGAGATGCTGCCTGACCTGCTGAGTTGCTCCAGCACTTTTGTGTGCTTTTATGAGACATTTGTAGTTTGGTTTTCAGAGGCATCAATTTTTCAAGTGAATGACGTTCAAATATCTAATCTAAGGCCTTTGGCACATCGGGTTGCCTTTCTTTATTTGCTTGTGGAAAGCAATGCCAAAGTTGTCTTCGTACGGTAGTTCTAGTAGACTTTGATGGTTCCCCAGGGTTGCCAAGAGTTTTTTTTCAGACACATCCACACACAGACCAAATAAAAGGAGTGACCAAAGAGAGTTTTACACTAGAGGAATAAAGTCAATATCTGACTACTGCAGAGTTCCCAACAACAACTAAACTGCGAGGTTCTATGTTCCATGTTCTATTTGAAATGTATCAATATGTGATCCAGCTGGGAAAGCAAATACACAAGAATGGAAAAAAAAATAACAGGGTGTGAAGTTATTTTCACACCCCATAAATAATATATTTATCAATAACTGCCTCTGCCAAAGCTCCTGAACGATCATTCAAAAATAACGTGTTTGTTGAAATACTTAAGGAAGAGAAGTTAAATTATTTTTAAAAATTCATGATGTGGGTTACTAACTAGAAATAACAGAGGGTTTTGATGGCAAATGTAGTATAGACTCAAGTAACCATTGTTTATAACACTATTTACAAAATGTGCCTTCCTTTCATAAGCGTAATATGCATTTTGGATATGTAAGCATCTATATACTGTTCATTTATTTAGTTAATTAAGTACACTTCAAAAATATTTCTCTATTTTTAATATCCTATTGGATGGAACTTTCTTCAATCACATCCACTTTTAGTCATCAGAGGAATGGTTCATAACAGCAAAATGAGTACTGACCATTCCAGATATACAAACAAATCCTGTACCCGAAAGCTGGAAAAATGTATAATTAACCCCACTCAGTAATATATGGTAAACGCACACCAAAAACATTGGAGATGTGATTCAAATGAAGATCTGTGGCATTTATGTCCATTGAAGAGTCATTTTAGCCACCAGTAATGAAGGCTGTGGAGTGCATGTTAGTAGAACTGGTCTTACTGTTGCTTGTATGTTTTTTTGTCCTTACAAACCAGTGATGCTATATTGATTTTCCTTTAAAAAAAATCTGTTGGCAACTACTATAATCATAACCACACTGCTCAGGTTGCATTGCAGGGAGCTGGTAATTTATTTTCCATTTCCCTGTGTGCCAAGACAATTCATTGTGTTGCTCCAGAAAGATGCCATCCATTGATTGAATAAAATCACTGCTCTCTACAGTAATGGCACCAATGCATCTTTCATGCTGCACACAAACACACAGTTTCCACATATGCACTCTGCTCTATAAATGTGGATTCTTTGACCAACTATATATTCAAGTGGTATGACTTTACTGCTTTCTGTCAGTGTTGGTGGGCTCCTTTTTAAGAAAGAAAACCGGAAAAATGAATTTCTTTATGGTTCAGTGCTGAACAAAAATATCGTATTTCAAAACTAAAAGTTGGTGATCTGTTGTATCTAAAACAAAAACCATGATCTAATAGTTTTAAAGTTGACCCCCTTCTTGAAGATTTGGAACAAGCTCTTTTGAAAAACTGGGGATAGTTTAATTAGCACAAAATAATGGCCATTTTGGAAATTAGGGGTAAGGAATCTAAAATGTTGAAAATTGCAGACAATGGGAATCTGAAATAAAAACCGAGATTGTTGGAAATACTTAATAGATCAAGGATAAGAATAAAGTCACTGGAACAGGACGGTACCAACTATGGATTGGAGACTTTTTATAAGTTGCAGATAAACAGCATTATTCAGGATGATTCAGATAATTTTACAAAGTATAACTATGTGCAACAATCAATGGGTGAACTGGTTTGCTGACAGATTCCTTTGGACAGTCTATTAGTGATTTATGACAAGAAATCTGGTCTTTGACTACAAACATTAGCTCCGTTTCTCTTCCCACGAATGTTGCCTGAAATATTAAGCATTTCCAGCACTTTTATGTTTGTTTGAAATTTGTATTTATTTTTGATTTGCACTAAAGTATGATTTATTAGTTGTGGACGCCACTGGAATGCCTTCAGTGAATGCCTTGAAGCTAATTGAAATCTAATTATTATTGATAATATGTCAGCTTTATGAAATGGTGCTTGGGCACATTATCTTTTCAGGCAAGAGTTTGAGCTTTTGAAAAGCATCTTGCTTCAAAATCTCATCTAAAATTAAAGCGTTAACAAACTAGCAACATTAACATTATTCGACTTGGTTGATCGATATATATCAAACATACCTCTATGGCACTTTCTAACTCGCTATTCTATTTTACTAATATCTGCAAAGAAACATTAAACTAACTTCATATGATTATAAGCAAATCCTTCCAAACCAGTGAGTTATTTTCCATGATAGTGTGTGGAATTGCCTGAAATATCGTTCTGTATCCATTTACATGCAAGTTACCCAGTGGTACTTGATGCTGTTGTGTATGAAAACTTGTTCACAATAAAATGGCCGCCCATTCCATCCATATCAATAATGTGGTTGATCTCCGCCTCAGGGGAAGTTGGAGACTTGTTGAGGGACTTGCAGTAGCTTTCAACACCCCCAAATTCACCTCACCACAAATGTGTGCAGAGGCACATGGATTTCTTCTCGGTGTCAATGGCTTCAGTGTACTTAACTACTTGTAATGAGCAAGATGATTGCCTCCCTCAGGGTGTTTGGGGTAAAAAATGGCAATATCTTTATTGCACAAAGAGGGATGCACATCAAAACTATCCACCCAGTACTGTTGCTTCATTGCTTCAACATTTAAAATCAAATCTTCATCCAGAAAAAGGCTTTCATTCTCTCATCCATTTGGCGGGATTATTTTGACTGAGACCTCCATTAAATTCACTTAGAATAAGCATATCTCTTTCATTCCCAAACCAGTTGTAATCACAAGTGCATATTCAAAGGTGAATATGGGGAGTAGAGTAGAATATGGAGGAGAGAGATTATGTATTGTATTCATCATCAGAGGACAGCAAACACCACTAAAGCTGCAAGAAAGACTTGCTCCTTCAGTAACAGTGTATCACAGTGAGGGGTGTCATATACATTTACTTTCCTAATTTTGTAAAAACAGGTTAGAGTTCACCTCTCTCAACACTAGCTTAATACCAAGCAATCAGCCAACATGACTAATGGCAAATAAAAAAGCTTAAGTACATTAATATTAATGTGTCTCTGTACAGTAAAACTTTAATGATTGCAATCTTTTAAAAGCGATAGGTAATATTATAATAATCCATCAAAAAATTCAGTCCTAAGCAGTTTCATTAGTAAGATTTGTTACTGTACAAACAGACCATCAATTTTGACTATCCAAATTGCAATGCATGGTAACTTCTTCAATCGTTTTGAAATCTTAAAGAGATCAGTGCATTTATTCTTTGCGTGTTAATGTTAACTATACATTGCTTTCAGCAATTGTTCCTATCCTAATAGTGTACACACAATGATCAGCAGCAGCAGACTGGCAAAGTGCAACATCACGGTTGGGTAGGTGGGCAGGACATTTGTTGACTTGTTGCTATCCGTCTACTCTTCTTTACATCTCAAACCGGATGATCTGAACAATAAACGTACTGAGAACCCGCTGTGTAAATTAAGCAAACCTTTTTCCCTTAAACCATATTCCACACCAGTTTCACATCTGTATTGTATTATATGTATTATGTAGAATTACCTTTATGGAAAAGGATCTCATAGAGAATTAGATCCAGATTGAAGGTCAAGCTAATTTGAGTTTCCCCTAACACCATGTAGATATCAACGAGGACTATTAATTAACCACTCCTTCAAGGATCCCCAGATACAGCTACTATCCTTTGTTAATTTTGTTTAGATATACTCAATACTGAAAGAGGTCCAATTTCAACATCTACAATGTTTTATTTTTTTCTCCTTGGCCTTTGTATAATGGGGCTTATGTCCTATGAAACCTCTTCCTAATTGAACATTTACAATTTTTTAATTAAAACATTCACAGATGTGCCTTGAATATGTCTCGCCAGCCTCCCTCACTAGACAAATAGCAGTGTCTAAAAAGATTGGAAAGGAAGCTTTCACCATTAGGTTGGACACTAAAAGGCTTCACTTTGTACCATGATGTGATGTCAGTGCTCTACCAGTCTTTGGGTGGTGAATCAAGTGACTGGGTTTTACTTTAGCTCTTCTAGTCTATTGAACATCATGTAAAATACAAGCATCATCATAAAAAATATACAGCAGATGCATGTGATAGTAAACCATGGACAACGTACACCTACACAAATATTGCATTGAACATGCTGTTATTTACAATAGATTATCACCATGCATTATCAACAAGTGTTTTATAATAGAGCTAAAACTGCAGAAAGGAGGAGGGTGCATTTAGAGAAATTTGGAATACAACTTGGAGGCTCAGATGGCTTATTTATTTATTCTGAATTATGATGGTTAATGAGTTCCAAGATGTGTTAACCCTTTGAGTACTGGATTTGCACCTTTCAAAACAGATATTTCACGGATGGTTGACTAAAAAACTGTGCGAAATCATATGGTTTGACTGTTAATGTGATAATGCACAAAAAACAAATTTGTAACTTGTTCTTGTTTGTCACGGAAATCTTAAAAATTGAGAAATAAACTACAAAACACATAAAAGTTGCATATATTTGTCATGGTGCAAAGATGCCCAAGTAACCGCCAAAGGGTTAATGGAGAATGATGCGTAACTGAGGTATTGATAGCATCTGATCAATGGTAAGTTTGTGGTGAGATGGCAATGGTTTCACTTCTTGAGGCCGAGGGCGACGTCGACCTCCTCCTCTGGTTTTAGAGAGTGCCACTGTGCAATAGGCCGTCTTGGGTTCGCCAGCATGTCTGACCAGTGCCGGAGCTCTGTGCCCGAAGCGTTGCTGCCGACAAATATCTTGCCGATGGCGTCGTTCTTCCCGATCTTATCGTAGTCCAAGACCGTGACACAAACCTGTACTTTCTGCACGGAAATCAAAAGAAAACACACGGGATTAGTAATGCGCGAGGGAGGATATGACCAGAGCAACCCTCATTACAGACTTAGATTACTTCTAAGCATCAATTTTAAGCTCAGTAACTCAATAGGGATGAAACTGGAAAGTGCTGGATAACTTAGCTGAAGAAATGTTATTTATCGCAACTGTTAATGTATCACAAAGCAATGAAAGGATTGAGCAGTGCTGTATCCCAGACAACATCAAACATTTATGCTTAGGTCTAGGTTTAGTTTTATCATGTGTACTGAGGTACAGTGAAAAGCATTGTTTTGCATGCTATTGAAACAGATCAGATAGACTATACATAAATATAATCAAGTCAAACGCAAGTACAATAGATAGAGCAAAGATGAAGATACGGAGTGCAGAATATAGTTCTCAGCATGGTAGTGCATCAGTTCCATAGACAAAGTCCAATTTCCACAATGGGGTAGACGTGAGTAGGACTGTACCCTAGCTTATGGAAGGACCATTCATAAGCCTGGTAATGGATGGAAGAAGCTGTTCTTGAGTTTTGTGGTGCGTGCTTTCAAACTCCTGTATTTTCTGCTGGAATGGAGCAAGGAGAAGAAGGAATGGCTGGGATGGGGCAAGACTTTGATTATGTTGGTTGCTTTTTTGAGGGGATAGGTCAAAGGTGGAAAGTTTGGACTGAGTGATGGTCTGGGCCACGTCTACAACTCTGCAATTTCTTGCAGTCTTGGGCAGGTAATCATTTGTATGTCTTCATAATACAGTATCTGCATTACTTATATGGAGATTTTGCTTTGATTAGGAATAAAGATTATTTCTAACGGCGATATGAGGTATAAATATCGTGACTGGTCATGCTGATTAGTTCAGTGCTCAGCCATTTACGGGTAAGTACATCAGCAGCTACAGTGTATGTCTGGGATGAGCTTGGAGACTGATGCTGGTGCACCTGCTCCATTAATGGACTCCATGTGTCGGATTGTATTCTCAATACACTTACATGAAGATTCCTGATCTGGTTCTGTACAGTACTGAGAGCATGCTGACTGGTTGCACCATGGTCTGGTTTGGTACCTTGAACTACCAGGAACCAAGGAGGCTCCAGAAAATGGTACACTTTGCCCAGTCTATCACTTGTACAGGGAAGGGATCGACGGGAGGCATTGCCTCAAAAAGGCAGCTCGTCCCTGGACATGGCCTCACATTATTACCACCATCGAGAAAAAGATGCAGGAGTCTAAAAGCTATGACCTCCAGGTTTTGGAACAGCAACTGTCCAGCAACTTTCATGGAAATCTCTGCCACTGGAGGCCAATTCACTGGATGTTTTCGAGAGTTAGTTTTGCTCTTTGGGCTAACGGAATCAAGGGATATGGGGAAAAAGCAGGAACGGGGTATTGATTTTGGATGATCAGCCATGATCAGGTTGAATGGCGGTGCTGGCTCGAAGGGCCAAATGGCCTACTCCTGCTCCTATTGTCTATAATTCATTGTACTATTGCTTATTGTATAGACATTTGTGGTTTAATGTGTTAGCGGGCCTGTATAGCTGCGGCAAGTAAGAGTTTTATTGTTCTTTTGCTGGCACATATGATATTTAAACACATTCGACAAATATTCGTCACCATTAATATATTCAACGTGTCTGCCTCCACTGCTTTCTGAAGCAGGATCATGACTCGATTGGAGAAGATATTCCTCCTCATTCAGTGTAAGTGGGTGATACAGATTATGTGCAGGCAGATAGAGTAGGACTTGGCATTATGTTAGGCACAGACCTTGTGGGCCGAAGGGCCTGTTCTTGTGCTGCCCTGGTCCATATTCTATACCTTCACCTGGAACCATGTGAGTCTGATCATGCGATCATTCAAACTTTTATGATAGGATTGAGGTTAACAATCAAGTGGCATCCAATTAGATTTAAAAGGCTTGTTGACCATGAAATGTTATCACATTCACACGGGGACATTGCATCAGAATGTAAGGACAATGCATTTGCTGTCACTCAGTCCACATTGCAACCTCAGTAACACTACTATTCATAGGCATATCAGTCACGGAGAAAATCCTGGAACATCAAGTAATGGTTAATCAGCCTCAAAGCATCTGCAGTTAATGAGCCCGAAACAGCTGGTCATTCCTGCCATGGATTTCGGAAATATATTTTGAGGAAGTTTTATGAAGGGTTTTCTAACTGTGACAAATAGGCAGCTCATTTACAATTCTAATATTATTTTGCAAATGCCCAATCAAGCATACCCAACGCAGTTAGTTGTTGCAGATGGATCAAATGTAGTTGAAATGAACCAGATTTGAGACCAGTTTGCCACTGATTGTTTGTTAGGACAAGCATTGGCCCTCTTAGTATCCTGACACATGGACAGCATCAATACTCCTTGGAGACCACAAAGTAATTAATTGTCTACAGTACCTAGTTGCTTCTGCCATGCAAACGGTTTTCAACTGTGTTGTATGTGTACAGTCTTTACTTAAAATCCCATTTTTGGTCCATACAAACTACCAACCTTTGACCTATCCTTCCAGGAGCACTGTCATAATGCAGCAACACATTACCATGTACAAGGCAGAATAATTTTGTTCCACTGCCATGGCTTTTTACAATTATATTTCTGTTTTGCAATCCAGCGATGACAATGGAATATATTCTATGTGTGATTTATTTAAATTGTTTATTGCTTAAGAGCTTATAAATAAAAGATTGCTAGCAGGCCGGGCTTGCATTATATTGATCACTGAGTAAAGATGCAGAAAATATCTGAAGAAATACTAATGAAACATTTATTTCAGTAATGGTCTAAAACCTGTTTATCTTCCATTATTTTCATTAAACCCGGTATGAATATTGAATCATGAAAATGGATGAATTAGACTTTAGCAATACAGCATGGAAACAGGCCCTTCAGCCCACCGGGTCCATGCCAACCAGCGATCACCCAGTACACTAGCACTATCCAACACACCATATAACCATATAACAATTACAGCACGGAAACAGGCCATCTCGGCCCTACAAGTCCATGCCGAACAATTTTTTTTCCCCTTAGTCCCACTTGCCTGCACTCATACCATAACCCTCCATTCCCTTCTCATCCATATGCCTATCCAATTTATTTTTAAATGATACCAATGAACCTGCCTCCACCACTTCCACTGGGAGCTCATTCCACACCGCTACCACTCTCTGCGTAAAGAAGTTCCCCCTCATATTACCCATAAACGTCTGTCCCTTAATTCTGAAGTCATGTCCTCTTGTTTGAATCTTCCCTATTCTCAAAGGGAAAAGCTTGTCCACATCAACTCTGTCTATCCCTCTCATCATTTTAAAGACCTCTATCAGGTCCCCCCCTTAACCTTCTGCGCTCTCCTACACTGGGGACAATTTACAATTTTACCAAAGCCAATTAACCTACAAACCTGCACATTTTCGGAGAGTGGGAGGAAACCGGAGCACCTGGAGAAAACTCACCCTGCCCCAGTGAGAACGTACAAACGCCGTACAGACTGCCCCCTTAGTCAGGATCGAACCCGTGTTTCTGGAGCTGTAAGGCAGCAACTCTACTGCTGCGCCACTGTGCTGTGCCCTAATTACTCAATTAAAATGGAGGAAATATCCGATCGGTCAGGGAGTAGCTGTGGAGGAATTAGCAAACTAATGGTTCAATTCAAAATCCTTCATCAAATCTTCTTTAGTGGATGGAGCTTTATTTTGCCACTCACATCCCCCATATGATCTCCTTGTATTGCAATATGTCCATCTGAAACACAGGTCCTGCCATGGGATTTGGTTTAGTTTAGTTCAGAGATGTAGCATGGAAACAGGCCCTTCAGCCCACCGAGTCCATGCTAACCTTTGATCACCCGTTCACACCAGTTCTGTGTTATCCCACTTTACCATCTACTCAAGGGGCAATTGTACAGAGGTCAATTGACCTACAAACCCATACATCTTTGGGATATGGGAAGAAACTGGAGCACCCAGAGGAAACCCACAAGGTCACAGAGAACATGCAAACTCCACTCTACAGCAATCGAGGTCAGGATCAGACCCGTGTCTCTGGCGCTGTGAGGCAGCAGATCTATCAGCTGTGCCACCAAGCCATCCACACTCTCTTAGAAACTCTGTAGACAATAACTTATCTGTGATTTCAGCCTCCATCTCAAATCATCTCAGTTTTCAAATGGCATTGCCTCAGCCCCATCTATCAAACACTCACCCTTTATTCAAGGTTATCCACAACCCTTACCATCTCATTCTCTGAGACCAAGGTATCTTTGACCAATTCCTTCCATTAGTCTCCATTTCAATTGTCCCCTAACAATCTATTTCCTTCCACTCTCACCCAGATCTACAACTATTTCCTTAAAGGTGGCTGTTGGTATCAAGAAAATACATTTTAATTTGCTGATTGTCAAATGCTTAGTAAGGGGGGGAACCTTACTAGTGGGAGAGTCTAGGACCAGAGGTCATAGCCTCAGAATTAAAGGATGTTCCTTTAAGAAGTAGATGAGGAGGAATTTCTTTAGTGAGAGGGTGGTGAATCTGTGGAATTCATTGCCACAGAACGCCATGGAGGCCAAGTCAATGGATTTTATTTTTAAGGCAGAGATTGATGTACTCTTGATTAGTACAGGTGTCAGGGGTTATGAGGATAAGGCAGGAGAATGGGGTTAGGAGGAAGGGATAGATCAGTTATGATTAAATGGCCGAGTAGATTTGATGGACCAAATGGCCTAATTCTGCTCCTATCATTATGAACATGAATCTGGATCAAAGCTTGCACAAAAAAATACGTTAATAATTTCATTATAATGATCCTATATTATTTAGATCTGAGAAGAAGTAGTGAGGAAAGTAACATTCATCTTCACAAATGTAACTAGCTTAGACAAATGCATTTTCTAAACGCAATGTATCTTTAACCTGTGGAGGTTATTTGGTATTTAGCTGATCAGGTGATTCTCGTTTGCTTCATTCTCTTAAAAAAGCGAAATATTTGTACCTGTATCTGTTCAAATGGAATTTCAAAGCTGAACGACTCATTGTAGTAAGGGTTCAGAGTGTTTTTCTTGACTGTAGTTTTCTTTTTCTTGAGCCGTTTTCCATTCTGCAGCAGATGTATCTTTACATAAGGATCTGAAAAATAAAATTGCCATTCCTTAGTAACCCATTGGAAAGTAAGAAATTAAAACAGGATTGATGTTCAATCGACTATCGTTGCTTCAAATGATTTATACTTGGTCTTCTCATGGAAGGTGTGTACACACAATAATCTATCTGATTACAAATCGATCCCACTGATGATAAACCCACAATTTGCAATGAAATTCCATCAACAAAATCTAATTCCAGAAGCAGCATTGCATCACATTTGTTGCATATTCTCCATGCAACACGAGTTGCTGGAATTGCATTCTCTGCAGCATTCCAATTTAATGTATAACACAAAGTGCTGGACTCTAAAGACTTACAGGTTTGTAGGTCAGTAGGTTAATTGTGTTGTTGGTTAATTGGCATCGGTAAAATTATAAATTGTCCCTTGTATGTAAGATAGTGGTAGTGGTCGCTGGTTGGTGCAGACTTGGTGGGCTGAAGGGCTGTCTGCGCAGTATCTCTGAAGTCTGGTCAGACGGTGCATTGGAACTATTTCAGGCAGTGACTTTTCCAGTGTTGCCGTGTGATGACAAGATGGTTTTGGGATGCGTGGATTGGGATTAAAATAATAATCTAAATAACTGAAGTCTCAGAATCCAACTCTGCCAATCATAAATGACACACACATCATTTGATATAAAACTATTTTGTTTTTATAACTGGTGAGAGGCTTTTTTTGCTAACCTGGTTTTGCCCATAAAACTAATAAAAGGAGATTTCACATGTGCTATCCAGAGGGAATTGGAATAAGGTACAGTCTGATTCTCCGCCACCTCACTGTGGACATTGGACTTTGTGTCTGGAACTGTTATGCTATAATGCTGAGCACTATATTCGGGTGTTTGTATCTTTTCGTGTTTTGGAGATACAGCGCGGAAACAGGCCCTTTGGTCCACCATGCCTGCATCGACTAGCAAGCCCCGCACATTAACAAACACACGAGGGACAAGTTTACATTTACACCACACCAATTAACCTACAAACCTGGACGTCTTTAGAGTGTGGGGAGAATCCAAAGATTTCGGAGAAAACCCACGCGTCCACTGGGAGAACGTACAAACTCCGTACAGACAGCTCCCATTGTTGGAATCGAAGCCAGGTTAGGCAGCAACTCTACTTCTGTTCCACCGTGCCTCCCTCTGCTGTGCCATCGTGCTGCCTTTAGTGCCCTACCTATTGTATTTGAGTTTGACTTTATTGTATTACTGTACAGTATTATATAATTTAACTGAATAGCATGCGAAGCAAGCCTTTCTCTGTACTTCGGTAGACATGCCAATAATAAACTTAAACCTAAACTTAAATGCACAGCACACAAACAGGACCTTTCGGCTCACCTTGTCCATGCTGCATTTGACACCTACCTACGCTATTCCCAATTGCCTGCATTTACAGTATGTCAGTATTCCTCTATGCCTTTCCTATCTGAATACCTGTCCAAATACATTTTAAACTGGGTATATACAATATCCAGAAAGGAGAATTGGAAGAGCCTTGAGGAAACAATGGGTGAATGGTGTCAACTCAGCCCCGTGACGTACATGTGTACTGCTGCAGTCGATCTGTGTACAGATTGAACAAAATGGAAACAAGGAACTGCAGATGATGGTTTACACAAAACGACACAAAGTTCTGGAGTAACTCAATGGGTCGGGCAGCATCTCAGGAGAATGTGGATAGGTGACGTTTTGGATCGGGCCAGTCTGAAGAAGGCTCCCAATCTGAAACACCACCCAACCATGTTCTCTAGAGATGCTGCCTGACCTGCCTAGTTACTCCAGCACTTTGTGCCCAATTCTGTACGAATTGACTTCACAAGAGCGTAGTTTCTGTGCTGATTCATTTTGCAAGAGTTAGTAGCGACCAGTTTCAACATATTCCATTTTATTCCCAAAGTGTTCCAATCCAAGTTCATTCCAGTACTGCTTTTGTTTTTCTTTTTCTTAAATCACATTATCTGTCAGACAGTTGAGCTAGTGATGGGTGTGATTAGTTTGTGCCTAGCCAGCTGGACTAGGGAGAGATATTTTACGGTGGTGCTCTAATCCCAAAGCATCTTACTTTATTGATCAATGCAATTCCTTCAATCATTAGCAAGCAGTTTAGAATGATCGGCAGTTCTGGGGATTAAATAGACAACCATCTGTTTCTGAAATGACTTCCAAAAATCACACACAACGGGAGTCACTGAGGTGTGTGGTGCATGAAAAAAATGGTTCCTTGCCTTAAACAGCTGGAATGCAAGAGTCTCTTCCTTTAGTATCCCTGGAGTCACAAGCTTCTGATATTGAAAACAAGTATTAAATTAAACTGGAGATATAGGGAACTGCAGAAGCTGGAACCTTCAGCAAAATCTAAAGTGCTGGAGGAACTCAGCATATCAGGCAGCATCTGTGCAGAGAACGCATAAGGGTCCCGCCTTGAAACATTGGCCAGTCTGAAGAAGGATCCCGACCTGAAATGTCACCTGCTCATTCCCTCCGCAGATGTTGCCTAACTCACTGAATTCCACCAGGACTTTGTGTTTTGCACTGCTGCAGAGAATGCTGATGACCTTGCCGAGGCAGCGTGAAGTGTAAATGGAGCCAATAAAAGGGAGGTTGGTTTGTGTGATGGCCTGGGGTGCGTCCACAATTCATTGCAATTTCTTGCTGTCTTGGGTGGAGCTGATCCCAAACAATGCAGTGATGGATCCCGATAAAATGCTTTCTACGGCGCATCTGTAGAAGTCGGCGAGTGTTGTGTATTAAACTGCAAAAAACATCCCTCAGATCTGATAACTATCTTGAGTATGAAGCAGAGTTGATAGGTTTTGCACTGCACTCTACAGAAATGTGCTGACACAGTTACAATCATTTAATATTCTGAAGGCTGGTTGCTGCTACCATTGACAACAGGGAGAGAAATAAGAGATTGGCTGCATTTTTAATTAATTTTTATTCTCCTGACATTGAAAAACGTCTTCATATCCTCAGCTGCTACCTTGCTTTCTCTTTCAGCTGAGTGATGCAGTTTAAACCGGGAGTGTGTGATTAATTGTAGGAAGGACTTTCAGACTGAATACCCACAGTGAGGTGATTAATAAAACAAATGTACAACGTTAATCCTGGCAAACTCCTGTCTGATGCAGATTCAATCAAATGATATGCGGTTATTTGCAATCCTTTGATGACTTGCTGTTTGGACTGGAACAGCACCAGAAGCTAATTTGACCTAATTTCTTAAGATTATTCAAAATGTGGAAATGTGCTGCCATCTAGTTAGTGAAAATGTTCAAAACTAGGCTGGAAAACACAGCTTCCATTCTGTTTTATTTTCCTCTATCACTGTCAGATATTTCTGATAGATGATGTTATCTTGTATTTCAATTATTCAATTCAATGGCACTTTATGGTCTGATGTACAGTACCTAGGCGTAGTGTTTTAGCATGTAACCTAGTAAAATCATACTGCAGACTTCACCTAGGCAGTGCACTAAAAGACACCACGTTTCTGGAGCTGACAAAGTTTCAACAGTTCTCAGTGCAGTCATATCTTCTTGCCGTTGCACCTGGCTGCAGATGGTCCCCCTGCTGCGTCCCCTCTTTGTTCATGGCAGTCCCCTGCCAGGCGCCCCTATGCTCTCGACAGCCCTACTTGCTTTTGGCAGCCCTCCTCACTCTCGGCGGTGTGGGTCCTCCAAAGCTCACGGTGGCCCACTGCTGGTTTGCTCTCGGCAGCCCACCCACTGGGTCGTTGGGCTCTACGGCAAATCTCAGGAGACTTCTGCCACCGCAGAGCTGATCTCATGAGCCTTCTGCCTTTTATCAGATGCTTGGTTGTTGTATCTGCAGAAGGTGCTCACCCGAGCTGAAAGATGGCCCTTGGGCACCAGCATGCCCATGAGACCATGCCTCGGTGCTAAACCTGTAAAATGTGGGCATTAGTGACTTGCTGAATGTCACAACCAACTCTGCTCTCGTGACCGTATGTGGACTTTCTATCAGGTGCCACCAGGTGGCACTCTCCCTGCCTCAATAGTCGACAGTCAAAATCCACTTGCCACCACAAACAGTGCAATAAACTTGTTTCTACCTTGTTTTTGAACGCAGATTGTAAAAAGGTCACTGATTGGCCTGATGTTCATATTAACACCTGAAGGATATGTCATACAATCATAGTTATACAGCATGGAATAAGGCCCTTCGGCCCAACATGTCCATGCCAACCAACATGCCTCATTTACACTTGACCTACCTGCCTGTGTTTGACACATGTCCCTCTAAACCATTTCTATCCATGTACCTGTCCAAATGTATTTTAAATGACATTATAGTACCTGCCTCAACTACTCTTTCTGGCAGCACGTTCCATATACCCACCACCCTCTGTGTGAAAAAGTTGCCCTGCATGTTCCTGTTACATTTTCCAATCGCACCTTAAATCTATGTCCTCGATTCTTGATTCCCTTACTCTAAGTAAAATACTCTGTGCATTTACGCTATCTATTCGTCACATGATCTTATACACTTCTATAAGATCAACCCTTATCCTGCCCTCCAAGGAATAAAGTCCTAGACCCTCCCCCTATAGCTCAGGTCCTCATGTCCTGGCAACATCCTTGTAAATCTTCTCTGCACTATTTCCAATTTTTTTTGTGTTTATTTTATTAGAAGTTAATACAGTACAAAACAGTACAGTGGAAACTAATTTTAGGTGCCAACTATGTCATACCGTAATCCATTCTATGTACAACCTCTAGTTTTATGTTTTGAGAAGGAAGTAAGCAAGACAAGAAAAATAAAACAATAGAAAGGGGAAAAAGAGGAAAAATAGATGGTAGAGAATAGAAAAACGTGAAGTGTGTATATTAAAAAAAAAAGAAAAAGTGGAAAGTAGAAATAGGAGAGAAGGCCCCTTAAAAGAGAAATTTTCAAATCTTTATTCGGAGATTTCCAACTATTTCCAACTTAAAGACATATTTCCTGTAACAGTGTGACCACCCAAAACTGTACACATTAAAACCAAATGAGGCTCACCAACATCTTGTACAACTGTAACATGACATCCCAACTTCTATACTTAAAACCCTGACTGATGAAGACAAATGAGGTGAAAACATTCTTGACCACCCTATCTACCTGTGACACCAGTCTCTGAAGAAGGGTCTCAACCCAAAACGTCACCCATACCTTCTCTCCAGAGATGCTGTATTTCCCACTGACATACTACAGCATTCTGTGTCTGTTTCAGGTAGGTAGGGTGTGTCTGTCTCAGTCCTGCAACTCCAGTTTGAATATCAAATTTATCGGCTTTTAAAAAACGACACAATATGCTGGACCAGCTCAGCAGGTCAGGCAGCATCTTGGTAGAACACGGATAGGTGATGTTTTGGACCCTTCCTCAAACTGATTGCAGTGGGGAGGGGAGAACGCTGGAAGAGTAGAGAGGCGGGACAAAGCCTGACAACTTATAGGTGGATAGACACAAAATGCTGCAGTAAATGTCTCAGTGGGACAGGCAGCAACTCTGGAGAGAAGGAATGGGTGACGTTTCGGGTCAAGATGCTTCTTCAGACTCATCCGACCTGAAACGTCACCCATTCCTTCTCTCCAGAGATGCTGCCTGTCCCGCTGAGTTATTCCAGAATTTTGTGTCTATGTTTGATTTAACCCAGCATCTGCAGTTCCTTCCTACAGAACTTATAGGTGGCGGACTGGGTCTAAAAATATTGGTTGCCAGGAGACAAAGGGGGCCCACTTTATAAGGGGCCCACTTGCCATCGGGCAAGCTGACACCCTGGCCAGTCCGACACTGCAGGTGAGCCTCTTTTTATTTGTGTGGGACTAAAACGAACATAAGGAATGGAAGCAGAAGTTGGCCAATGTGCTCTTGTGCCTGGTCTGTTCTTAACCATATAACCATATAACCATATAACAATTACAGCACGGAAACAGGCCATCTCGGCCCTACAAGTCCGTGCCGAACAAATTTTTTTTCCCCTTAGTCCCACCTGCCTGCACTCATACCATAACCCTCCATTCCCTTCTCATCCATATGCCTATCCAATTTATTTTTAAATGATACCAATGAACCTGCCTCCACCACTTCCACTGGAAGCTCATTCCACACCGCCACCACTCTCTGAGTAAAGAAGTTCCCCCTCATATTACCCCTAAACTTCTGTCCCTTAATTCTGAAGTCATGTCCTCTTGTTTGAATCTTCCCTATTCTCAAAGTTGCTGAAACCCAGGCAACATTCTAGTAAATCTCCTCTGTACTCTCTCTATTTTGTTGACATCCTTCCTATAATTGGGCGACCAAAATTGTACACCATACTCCAGATTTGGTCTCTCCAATGCCTTGTACAATTTTAACATTACATCCCAGCTTCTATACTCAATTTGTTCTTAATAGTTTCATGGCTGATTTTTTTTAACTTCGGTGCCATTTTCCTGAACAAACCCTTGATCGTGTTGATTTCTAAAAAAATTATTAATCGCTGCCTTAGAGCCTTTGTGACAAGGTATTGAATAAAGAATTTTAAACAATTCATATCGACTCAGTGATGCACCCACAGGAAACCCACACGGTCACAGGGACTACATGTAAAACACCACCCGAGGTCAGGATCGGACCATGGTCTCAGGTAGTGTGAGGCAGCAGCTCTACCAGCTGTGCCACTGTTGCCACTGGGCTGCCAGATTTGCTCTCCTCAACCTTAGAACAGCAGCTCTCTGTAAACAGAGATTAGCACCTGGTGAGTTCCTTAACATTGGCACCAGTAGCAGTAGCAACGGGTTTGACTGCAGGGCTGCCTCATTACAAATGTGTGCAGTATAATTATTTTATTAGCTCTGCTTTGCAGAGGGAGCAAGGCTGAGAAGAGCAAATTTGGTTAAACTCGATTAAATAAGCAATGTTTGAAACCTGCAGAAAAATACAAAAGTATTTAGAACAGTAAATATAAAAATATTTGGAATTTGGGTAAAAAGTAGAGTGTTACTGAGATGTACAGATGTAGTGTTATGATCCTAGTCATATATATTTCACAGTGATCGTTATATTGCAACTTATCTTTCATTTTGAATGGTAACCTATGGATTCATAATTTGGAAGCTTCATCTTTATACAAACGCTAGATGATGCAGTAAAGTTAAATTAAAAAATATATATATTTTTGCAGTATTATTACCCCCATTAACACGAGGTATCATTCGAGAGCAAATATCCAGGATTGAGGGGGAGCATCTTTCCTAAACTATGTTTAAGGAATTAATGGATGGTACGATGACAAGGCAGGAAAAGGAAGCCTGTTTGAAAGACTGTCAAATAAATGAGCACATTTGGGGGCATATCCATTAATAATTTATGTTAAAATGTGTTTTGTGTGTTCCGTTGCTTTGTTTTTTATTTGTATGACTGACTTGGCAAATTAAATTTGGTGATCTTATCCCTTTAATGCTGAGTCTGAGCTCTCTCTACTCACAAATGTCTATACCTTGCACTTCAGATAAATCATTGACAACGTACAGAGAAATAATCATAAATCCCTATGATATTTCTATCTGTAAGTAAAACGTTGTCAAATTTTTTAAATAGTGGACTATCACATGAAACATTAGTAAAGATTTTACATCTTGAAGCAGAAACGTATTACTTCTGCACAGTATCCATTTTCCAGGATACTTAATTCTATGTCAGAGAAATCCTACCATGATTCTGCTGGGATCCCATGTGATGAAAGGGTTTTATAGGGTGGATGGAAATGTGGTGTTTCCATTTCCAGTTGAATCAATACTCAAGGGTCATGTTTAAATGTATTAATAAATCCATATAGAATTCAGGAAAGATCTCTGCATTTAGAAAATGGTGAGAATGTGGGATTCATTATGACTTGGAAGAGTTGAGTGTGAAGGACCAGCACACTACAATGATGTTTTTAGAGTCTTTAGTCTTTACTTTAGACTTGACTTTAGAGATACAGCATGGAAACCGGCCCCTTGGCCCACCAAGTCTGTGCCAACCAATAATTAGCCTGAAGACTGCAACGACCAGGTACAGGAATAGCTACTTCCCCACAGCCATCACGCTATTAAACCTGACTTGGACAAAACCCTGAACATTAATAACCCATCATCTGTTATTTGCACTTTATCAGTTTATTTATTCATGTGTTTTGTAGTCAATGCCTACTATATTCTGTTGTGCTGAAGCAAAGCAAGAATTTCATTGTCCTATCAGGGACACATGACAATAAACTCGCTTGAACTTGAACTAATCACCCTGTATGCTGGCACTATCCTACACTTACCAGGGGCAGTTTACAATTTTATCAAAGCCAATGAACCTACAAATCTATACGTCTTTGGATAGTAAAAAAAAACTCTGTTCCATTTTTTCAAGAATTTTAACCATCTCAATCGAATCATCCATTAACCTTTATTTTTCTTCTATCAAGAATAGCCACATTTCTTTGTCCTCCTTTAAATTTCTGCATAACTGCAGCAACATCTGTGAATTCTTAACATGTGGAACCCTACATACAACACTTCAAGTACAATTTAGAGCTAATCTGAAGGGCAGCATAGTGATGCAGGAGTATCGTTGCTGCCTTACAGCGGCAGAGACCCGGGTTCATTCCTGACTATGAGTGGCTGTACGGAGTTTGCATGTTCTCCCTGTGACCGCGTGGGTTTCCTCCAGGTGCTCCGGTTTCCTCCCACACTCCAAAGACATGCAGATCTGTAGGTCAAGTTGCTTGGGTCAAATTATAAATTGCCCTTAGTGTGTAGGATAGTGCTAGTGTACGGGGCGATCGCTGGTCGACACAGACTTGGTGGGCTGAAGGGCCTGTTTCCACACTATATATCTAAAACTAGAACTAAAACTAAATGTCATTAGTGCAGTGTTCCCCTGGATTATCACTGAATCGGTTTCTCCATTCAGCTCCTGCCAGCCTCACTCCAACCTTCCCCCCCCCTCACTCCCCCCTCCTCCCCCCCCCCCCCCTCCCCCCCCCCCTCCCCCCCCCCCCCCCCAAACCCCCATAGGTGTAATACAATATTGTGCACAACGATTTTAAATTGGAGAGACACAAGATTGATTGAATAATAATAGTCTAACCAGAGAAACACATCTCACACCTGTACATGAAGTAAATTGGTATAGATTGTAACTAAAAGCTTTTGCAAACTAAGAACCATCACGACCAGTAACCATCACGGAGCAGATAGAATGCCAGACTCACTGACGCTCTGCTGTGTGGCTCCCTTATTTGTGGCCTTTTGAAAAGTAGAATGGATGAAGACATTTGGGATAATGGGACCATTAAGTATTTTAAATCATTTTAGCCATCTTAAATCATTTTTTCTATTTAGTCTACCACTCTCACAATAAATTAACCACTTTGAACTCCAGAATGGCTTTGATAGAGTGTGGTCTACCTGAGAACAGTAGTATTTACATGACAAAAAACTAAGCCTTTGCTACATTTGGCAGCCTCAAATTCATTTAAGCGAGAGTCGCTGAAGGTGTATAGAAGTGGGAAATAATCTGAAATATTATTTTGACTTGCAATTTAGACCAAATTCTAGCACTTCACGATGGCACATTTAACCAGGTAAGGACACAAAGTGCTCGAGTAACTCAATGGGTCAGGCAGTGTCTCTGGAGAACATAGGGAGGTGACATTACTGGTCTGGATCGTCCTTCTTCAGACAGCAGGCTAGAAATCCAAGACAGACACAAAAGGCTGGAGTAAGTAAAAGAGGCTATCTTTGGATTGTAGGAGGAAACCGGAGCACCCAGAGAAAACCCACGCGGTCACGGGGAGGATGTACAAGCTGCTTATGCCCCTGTCCCACTTAGGAAACCTGGACGGAAACCTCTGGAGACTTTGCGCAAGGTTTCCGTGCGGTTCCCGGAGGTTTTTGTCAGTCTCCCTACCTGCTTCCAATCCCTGCAACCACCTGCAACCTCCGGGAACCGCACGGAAACCTTGGGTGGGGCGCGAAGTCTCCAGAGGTTTCTGTGCAGGTTTCCTAAGTGGGACAGGGGCATAATAGACAGCACCCATATCAGGATAAAATCTGCTGCTGTAAGGCAGCAACTCTACCACTGTATCTCATTCTACCATTACAGTTGCTCAACAACACCAACCCTGGTTCGATTAGGTGTGCACAATGGCATGCTGGGTATAAGCCAGGTGGAACTAACAGTGGCATCCAACCCTGGTGAATGTGCTACACAGATCTACCTGGGTGCTAAACTGCAAAGCAAACTGCAGTATAACAAGCTGAATCAATGGATCAGATCAAAGCTCTGAAGTTCTGCTCCATTTTTTCATAAACAATGACTGGAGTCAGACGTCTAGCAAAGAAAGATGGCGATGTTTCTATGAGGTCAAACATCCCAATTCCAGGACTTCACTATAGAAAACAAGAGGTACTGCAGATGCTCGAATCTTGCATAGAACACACAATTCTGGAGTAACTCAACGGGTCAGGCAGCATCTCTGGAGGACATGGATAAGGAATGCTTATGGTCCACTCTGAAGAAGGGTCTTGACCCAAAACATCAGCTATCCATGTTCTCCAGGAAAACTGCCTGATCTGTAGAGATGGTCCAGCACTTTGTGTTCTATTTCATCTTAGGAGTTCCTCAAGGCAGTGTATTGGATATGACCGCCATCAATTGCTTCTTTTCCATCACCAGGTCAGAACCAGGGATATTTATTGATTATTATGCAATATTCAAATCTATTTGCTGCTCCTCAGAAAATAAGGCAGTCAGATCTGGCAGAATAGGTATGGGCTATTTGATCCGTGGCAAATAAAATTTGCATTAAGAATGCCAGACACTGATTGTCTGCAACCACCGAATCTTAAAATTCTATAACATTACCATCACCCACCATCAACATCCACGTAATGGGTCAAATATTTGCCTTAATGTATACCCTAATTTTTTTTTAACAAATTAAAACTCATATCCTGTCATGAAATACTAATAAATGAGACACTCTAATCAAGAAAATATAATCTTTCACTAAAAAAAGATTGTCATGTTTGTTTTAAAAGAACCAATAAGAACCAATTATGTTGTCGATCTTGGAACACATATAGACCAGACCAAGTAAAAATGACAGGATTCTTTCTTTGGAGGATGTAAGTGAACCATAAATGAGGACGTAAGGTTCAGGGGTTATGGGGAGAAGGCAGGAGAATGGGATTGAGAGGGAAAGATAGATCAGCCATGATTGAATGGTGGAGTAGGCCCGATGGCTTGAATGGCCTAATTCTGCTCCTACAACTTATGAACATAAACCAGGTGAGTTTTTAATGACTATCCTATCATCGCATGGGTACTGTTAATAGAACTAGCGATTTAAACAAATATTATGGATTTATTGAATTTAAATTTCACAACTGCTATGGTGGGATTTGAACACATTTCTCTCCTTTACAACAGGACTTCAGAAGTACTTGATAGGCTGCAAAACCGCTTCAAACAATCTAAACACTGATTTTTCTAATCTTTTTTCACACTTAATGTTATGCATTTCTTTTCAGTCAGGATTGAAATTAATTTCTAATTTGCCTGACTAATTACATAGAAACCATAAATCAATGTTCAAAGTGTTCACTGTGTTCCTCCTGCTTTACTTATTGCTGTCCAAATGTAACAAGTCTATGTGCAGAGAAATGAAAGAGCAAAGCTTTCCCCTCGATATGCTAGTTGCACATTGATTGTTTATAATGAGCAGGCTTATGATCCCACTGAGCTTTGTATAGATTGCTGAGAAAAACTCCAATTCCACAAAAGCAAAAGGAACGTATGCATAGAACATTTAAAATAAACCAAGAAGATTGTGGAGATATTATACAAATCAGATAGCATCTGTGATCATTGATCAGTTCAGGTGAGGTTTTAAAGGGCCTGTCCCACTTGGTGTTTTTTTGGCAACTGCCGGCATCATTGACTGACGTATCAGGTCACCGAACAATTTGCGGCGGTGACTCGGCGTGATTACGTATGACACGTGGTATTTTTTCAATTCTCTCACATTTTATAGCCAGTGGCAGGAAAAGTTGATAATTTTGAAAAGATGAAACTTGGTTTTTCACATTTCAACTCATAAAGTCATGCATTCTGGAGTCATGGAGCACAGAAATAGGCACTGTGGCTCACAAATCGATGCGGACCATCAAATATGCATCTAGACTCATCCCATTTGCCAGCGGTTGATTCATAGCCCTTTATGCCTTAGAAGTTCAAGTGCAGATATTTCTTAAATGTTATGCATGTATCTGGTTCCCAAACCCACTTCAGAAAGTAAATTCCAGATTGCAAGTATCCTCTGAGTGAAAAGATTTGTCATCAATTCCCCTCTAGACCTTTTAGGCCTTATCCTAAATCTGCGCCCTCTAATATTAGACACCTCTGAGTGGGGAATAGTTTCCTACCATCTTCTCTATCTGTGGCTTTCATGATTTTGTACACTTCTCTCAGGTGACCTCCTCTAGTCCATGAGAAACAAATGCAGCCTATCCAGCTTCTTCCAGAACAGTCCATCCCAGGAATCTCCTCTGCCCTCTCGTCAGAGGAGTTACATCTTCACTAGAGTGTGGTGACCAAAACTATAGAGATGTGGCCAATGTCTTTAAAGGTTGTACCACGATCACATTCCCTAATATTCTATGCCCCAGTTAATGAACGCATGTATTCTGTAGGCCTTCTTCACCACCTCATTTACCTGTGGTGCCACCTTCAGGGTTCCTTGGAATTTTACCACAAGGTTCTTTGCATTGAGAGCGTCTCTGTCTCTGATGGTAAGACCAGCTGGAACTTACCAGCTTCTTTTGGGATACTTTATGTGCCAATAATAAATTTCTCTGCATGACCTCTGCGTTGACCTGGTCTCCATTTTATTATGCAGGAATATTTTCTGAAAATGTTTAGATAAAGTTCTTGTAAAAAAAACAAACCATTAATGTCATAATTGCTTTTTCTGGAGCATCGGAGGCTGAGGGGCGACCTGATAGATGTACAGTATGTAGAATTATGAGAGGGTAGACAGGCAGAGCCTTTTTATACCAGGAAGGAAATATCAACGATGAGAGGATAGTTTAGTTTAGTTTATTGTCAGGTGCACTGAGGTACAGTGAAAAGCTCTTTTGTTGCATGCTATCCAGTCAGCAGAAAGACTATGCATGATTATAATCAAGCTGCCCACAGTGTACAAATACAGGATAGAGGGATTAATCTTTAGCGCAGGATAAAGTCCAGTAAAGTCTGATTAAAGAAAGTATGAGGGTCTCCAACAAGGTAGATGGTAGGTAGGGAACAGAGAGAAATGACCCAGGTGCATGCAGATGACATTATTTTAACTTGGCATCATGTTCAGCACAGTGGCGTAATGGCGCAGTCTGTCTTACAGCGTCAGAAACCCGGGTTCGATCTTGACGCAAGGTGCTGTCTGTACGAAGTTTGGATGTTCTTCCTGTGACTGTGTGGGTTTTCTCTGGGTGCTCCAGTTTCTTTCCACTCTCCAAAGATGTACAGGTTTGTAGGTTAATTGGCTTCGGTAAAATTGTCAATTGACCCAAGTGTGTAGGATAGTGTGTACGGGATGATCGCTGGTTGGTGCGTCTCGATGGGCCGAAGGGCCTGTTTCCGTGTTGTACCTCTGAAGACATTGAGGGCTGAAGGCCTGTTCATGTGTTGTACTGATTCATGTTCTATGTATTAACATGTTCACGTTTCAAAGCCAAATGTATACATTTTAAAGAGGACTACTCTCATTAAACTAGATAATCATAGTCATAGTCAAGACCTTTAAATTGTACCCTAATAGAAATAAGGAACTGCAGAATCATGAGATGAAAAAAATGCCGGTGTTATCCCACTTGATTTTTGTGAGGAAATATAACAGCACCCTTTGAAGTGTTCATATAAAATTCTCATTAGCTATAAAAGCTGACAAGCAATAAGAGAGATTTGCAGTCTGGGAGCAACACAAAATAATAAGTTGTGACTTCCCCATTGTTTGCCAGATGTAGAAATAAAAAATTAATAGCCAAACAAACTATGTTTGGAGAAGTTTAACAGGGAACGGAATCAAATTCAGCTGAATTGAGAAATAAACGCAATGGGTTACCAAGTAAATACACTTTGAAAAGGTCATGAGTCTTCTTTTATAATTAGGCTTTATAAAAAGTATTTCTCTAATACCTTTGCGCAGGAATTGCAGCAGCAAAGATACAAGCCGAAATCCCAAACTATGGGCAAATTATAATATCGTCTGAAAAACTGTGCAGTGCAGAAAATGACAGGTTTCAGCTGGAGAAAAGTATGCTCCCGCAAAAGGTCTGAGGTTACCTATAAGAAACGAGTGTGAGATCAAATTTGATTTTTTAATGTTGACAGTCTTTCTGCTTTCTCCTAACATTAGTATCTAATTGCCTTTGTGCTTTGCCAAGCAGCTTAATGTATGGGGGAAAGACAAATGTTCTGAACACCATTGAATCTGCCCAGAGACCGATGAGGGAAAACTCCCAGTACTACACAAATCTGTTTGTCTCTGCTGTAGGTCTGTGTAGGTGACATGGATTATTGTGTTTCTCAGGAAATATAACAACTGTACCAGCAGGGGAATATACTTCAATAAGATAGACATAAGATGCAGGAGTAACTCAGGCAGCATCTCTGGAGAAAAGGAATAGGTGACAGCTTGGGTCAAGAATCTTCTTCAGACTGAGAGTCAGAGGAGAGGGAAACTAAGGGTGCACACTGGTTCTATCTTAACCAACTTTCGCATCCACTTCCTACACACAGGGGGCAATTTGATAGAGGCCAATTAACCCACATTCCCGCACACCTTTAGGATGTGGAAGGTAACAGGAGTTGCTAACAGAAACCCATGTGGTCACACAGGGCCAGGTACATGTTTAGGAAAGGTTTTGAGGGCTTCGGGATGGTCGGACTAGCAGAGATGGGCCATCTTGATGGTCATGGACAAATTGGGCCAAAGGACCTCTTTCCGTGCGGAATAACTCTACAACTCTCTCTCGAGCACTCCCCAGACATTTGTTGGTTTTGGATTTAGAAAGGTAGTGAGCCTAGGGAAGAAGGGGCAATTTATCCAACCTGCTGCTTCTAGTTGATAACCATTTGAAACAATTAACCTGAAACTCTTTTAAGCGCGTACACACACAGACACACACACACACACACACACACACACACACACACACACACACACACACACACACACACACACACACACACACACACACACACACACACACACACACACGCGCACACACACACACACACACACATCCACTCACACACCCACACACACACACACACACACACACACACACACACACACACACACACACACACGCACGCACACGCACACGCACACACACACACCTGAAGTAATAATGAGCATTCTGACGATTCTACTGTACATAATTATTGTAATTTGCTTTGTAGAAAATAAAATCTATATTGAATTCAGACTATTCTTTTTTGAAACCAGCCACTACATCAGTACAAACACACGTTTCTACGCATCGTACAGTTTAGTCACGAAGTACCTTACCAATCCCTGGACTGAAAGGAAAAATCAATCAGACTTTGTGCCCTGCTCTTACTGATATTCATTGTCACTGGAATAATGAAAGTTACCAGCTTATTTCAGCGACTCTGAAGTAAGAGCTTTCAAATTGTTTACTAAAATCAGTAAAATGGCTCTGGTGACTCGGCAGTTTTGAGGCACTTGACTGATTTTCTGCAAACGATGTGGTTTGTGTGGAGTGTGATGATAATCAGGCTTTGTCTGCTCAAACTGCAAATTGCCTAAAAGCCTCCTGCATTTGTATTTTAGCCCCGGAAAGCTTAGAGATTTGATTTTATTTCCTAGTGTACAAAATACTTCAGCGATAACAATTTCATTTTCTCTTAAAGTAAAATGGTCCATTGGTGACAAGCTACATGACCACAGTCCTATCAACGAGAAATTCATTGGCACGGCACTGTGAGGGGGAATGAGTATTCAGAGCAATGCTGAGCAAAGCAATCACCTGCTCATCACATCTAAGATTCAACTTTCAAGATTTTCCTTAACTGCAAAGCTCAGTCCACAGATAACAACAAGCTGCCCTGTCAATTCAACTGTAATGAAACATAGAAACATAGAAACATAGAAAATAGGTGCAGGAGTAGGCCATTCGGCCCTTCGAGCCTGCACCGCCAGTCAATATGATCATGGCTGATCAACCAACTCAGTATCCTTTTCCTGCCTTCTCTCCATACCCCCTGATCCCTTTAGCCACAAGGGCCACATCTAACTCCTTCTTAAATATAGCCAATGAACTGGCCTCAACTACCTTCTGCGGCAGAGAATTCCAGAGATTCACCACTCTCTGTGTGAAAAAAGTTTTCCTCATCTCGGTCCTAAAAGATTTCCCCCTTATCCTTAAACTATGACCCCTTGTTCTGGACTTCCCCAACATCGGGAACAATCTTCCTGCATCTAGCCTGTCCAACCTCTTAAGAATTTTGTAAGTTTCTATAAGATCCCCCCTCAATCTTCTAAATTCTAGCGAGTACAAACCGAGTCTATCCAGTCTTTCTTCATATGAAAGTCCTGACATCCCAGGAATCAGTCTGGTGAACCTTCTCTGTACTCCCTCAATGGCAAGAATGTCTTTCCTCAGATTTGGAGACCAAAACTGTACGCAATACTCCAGGTGTGGTCTCACCAAGACCCTGTAAAACTGCAGTAGAACCTCCCTGCTCCTATACTCAAATCCTTTTGCTATGAATACTAACATACCATTTGCCTTCTTCACTGCCTGCTGCACCTGCATGCCTACTTTTAATGACTGGTGTACCATGACACCCAGGTCTCGTTGCATCTCCCCCTTTCCTAATCGGCCACCATTCAGACAATAATCTACTTTCCTGGTTTTGCCACCAAAGTGGATAACCTCACATTTATCCACATTATAATGCATCTGCCATGCATTTGCCCAGTCACCCAGCCTATCCAAGTCACCTTGCAGCCTCCTAGCATCCTCCTCACAGCTAACACTGCCCCCCAGCTTCGTGACATCCGCAAACTTGGAGATGTTGCATTCAATTCCCTCGTCCAAATCATTAATATATATCGTAAATAGCTGGGGTCCCAGAACTGAGCCTTGCGGTACCCTACTAGTCACTGCCTGCCATTGTGAAAAGGACCCGTTCACTCCTACTCTTTGCTTCCTCTGCCAACCAGTTCTCTATCCAGGCACAACTAAGAGGCACAACAAAATCAACCCACAAACAACATTTAGTTTAGTTTTAGAGATACAGCGTGGAAGCAAACCCTTTGGCCCACTGAGTCCGCACCGACCAGCGATTCCTGCATACTAGCACTCTTCTATATACTAGGGCCAATTTACAATTGTATCGAAGCTAATTAACCTATAAACCTGTATGTCTTTGGAGTGTGGGAGGAATCCAGAGCTCCCGGAGAAAACCATGCAGGTCACGAGGCCAACGTACTAACTGCATTCAGACAGCACCCGTAGTCAGGATCGAACCCGGGTCTCTTGCGCTGTAAGGCAGCAATGCTACCGCTGCACCACAGTGCCGCCGCAATACGGAGGGCTTCCTATTGAATCATATTGGTTATAACTATACAGCTTCAATAGACCTTTACATATTGATTTGATTGGGCTACAATTTGTTATTTGTTGGCATGATTTATTTCCCGTCCTTAATTACTCCTGAGCCGTGGAGAAATTAAGGGAAAATGGCATTGGAGGGTCGAGAGTCACAAGTAGGTTAGACTGGGTAGAAATGGCATCTATCCTTCCTTTCCTTCCAACTGGCTGGAGTTTTTGCAGACATTTTCAACCTCTCACTTCTGAGATCTGAGGATCCCACCTGCTTTAAAAGGTCATCAATTATACCGGTGCCCAAGAAGAGCAAGGTGACGTGCCTCAATGACTATCAACCAGTGTCACTAACGTTGGTGGTGATGAAGTGCTTTGAGAGGTTGATCATGGCACAAATCAACTCCTACCTCGACAAAAACCTGGACCCACTGCAGTTTGCCTATTGCCACAACAGATCAACGGTGGAGTAGACAAAGTGTTTAAGAAGGAACTGCAGATGCTGCAAAATCGAAGGTAGACAAAAATGCTGGAGAAACTCAGCGTGGGAGGCAGCATCTATGGAGCGAAAGAAAATAGGCAACTTGATGGAGGGTGGGGGGGGGGGGGCGGCGGGGGGGGGGGGGGGGGGGGGGGGGGGGGGGGGGGTGGGGGCGGGGGTGAAGAAAGGAGAAAGGAAGAGGAGGTGCCTGAGGACTGAGGGAAAGCTGAGAAGGGGAGGAGACAGCAAGGGCTACCAGAAATGGGAGAATTCAATGTTTATGCCACTAGGGTGCAGACTGCCCAAGCGGAATAGGAGATGCTGTTCCTCCAATTTCCGGTGGTGCTCACTCTGGCCATGGAAGAGGCCCAGGCCAGAGAGGTCGGATTCGGAATGGGCCGAATGGCTTAATTCTGCTCCTGTAACTTATGAACACGAGTCGTGGTGACATCTCACCAGAAATACAGTGCACAGTTTGAATCCCTTATTCAAGATAGGTTATACTGGCATATGAGGCAGTGCAAATGACAATCACTTATTCCTGTGTGTGAAGGCTGTCTCTGTGAGAGGCCAAATAAACAATATCTCTATTCTTTGGAGTTTATAAGAAGAAGGGTGATCATATTGAAACATATGAGATTCTTAAGGGACAAAGTGTAGATATTGAGATATAGCAGGAGAATTTTCAACAAAACGATATAGTTATAAGATGGAGGGATGTTGATCAAAACCAAGCAGGGGAGAAACTCGGAGGGAGGTAAATGTCTGGAATTCTTTACTCTTGAGGATGATGGAGGTCACATGATTGGAGGTATTTGAGAGGGTTGACAAAAGATCAGAGAAGTGGAGGCAAGGGGTAACTGAAAGAGAGGAGAAGATTAGGGTTGGGGCAGACCAATCATGATTATAGTGAATGGGAGGGTGGGTTTGACTGAACATAGAACATAGAACAGTACAGCACAGAGACATGCCCTTTGGCCCTCAATAACAGGCCGACTGCCATACTTTTGCTCCTATTTTCTTATGTTCTCCTGCCATAATATCCATTTCACGCAAGCCAATTTACCCTCGGAGAGTAAAAGATTACCCTAGGCAAGTAAATAAAAAGGACAACTTTGCGTTACACAGTACCAGGTTTGGAGTTGGTCCACTGAAATACAGTGACACTGTATCTCTAAATTGAATAAGGACATGCAGGAGCTGAGAAAACTGAAAAGGTCTGGTTTGTAATCCATTAAAATAAATCAGTAAGCATTAAATGGACCAATTTTACATTGGCACTCAATTGATTGCTTACTAAAAACTTAATCAATTGATGATTTAAAATCTCAATGTTTATTTTTGTTTTCTAGCTCTCGATAGCAGGTGCCACATTTCCTACTGAATTATAGTCCAACTAGAATAAGTTATATTGGTGTTTCTATTGCAGTTAATCTTTCCAACCATTGCAGTACTACGGACCAGATAATAATGCATCCCATTAAATAGCAGGAATGCCTAGGTTAACCCAGGATGAGCGTTTGTCGGCACTTGGCCTGTACTCGCTGGAGTTTAGAAGAATGAGGGGGGACCTCATTGAAATGTACAGAATAGTGAAAGGTTTGGATAGAGTGGACCTGGAGAGGATGTTTCCACTAGTGGGAGAGTCTAGGACTAGAGTTCATAGCCTCAGAATTAAAGGACATTCTTTCAGGAAGGAGATGAGGAGAAATTTCTTTAGTCAGAGGGTGATGAATCTATGGAATTCTTTGCCGCTGAAGGCCATAGAGGCCAAGTCAGTTGATATTTTTAAGGCAGAGATAGAGAGATTCTTGATTAGTACTGGTGTCAGAGGTTATGGGGAGAAGGCAGTAAAATAGGGTTAGGAGGGAGCGATGGATCAGCCATGAGTGAATGGCGGAGTAGACTTGATGGGCCAAATGGCCTAATTCTACTCCTATTCCTTATGACATGACCTTATGATCAGCAGTACATTCAGAAACACAATACAGACACTAGGCTTATCTGGGTTTAGGAGGATCCAACCAGGGCTGACCTGTGAAGCAGTTTCTAAGGGTTCCAATTCGAACAGGTAAGGGTTTACTCAGTGATAGGCTAAGATCAATTCCAATACTCCGTAATTCCAAAATTTCCTGAATCAGAACGTTATAAGATACAGACTTTAGGACTGAACTTACTCATGATGATAAACTGTAAACCCCATTAAAGGATTAGAGATAGATGTAGAGAAAATCATTAATCTTAGTTGGTGGCAAATTAGAAAAGCCTTTAAAGCTATGTGCTATTCAACGAATAAGCATTTAGCTAGGCCATGGGCAACTGGTAATTGCGCAAGCAATTTCAGATTAGTTAGATCTGGGAACTTGCTACACTGTACATAGTGATCCCAATGAGAATGGTAAAGCACCTTGCGATGTCCTTTGGGGTGGCTGGGTTGTGGTGAATGTGTCAGCACATGCCAGATGTCCAAGTTCAAGTTCAAGTGAGTTTATTGTCATGTGTCCCTGATAGGACAATGAAATTCTTGCTTTGCTTCAGCACAACAGAACATAGTAGGCATTGACTACAAAACAGATCAGTGTGTCCATATACCATTATATAAATATATACACACATGAATAAATAAACTGATAAAGTGCAAATAACAGATAATGGGCTATTAATGTTCAGTTTTGTCCGAGCCAAGTTTAATAGCCTGATGGCTGTGGGGAAGTAGCTATTCCTGGACCTGGTCGTCCATGTATACGTTCTATAAAAAACAAGAGGGAAATCGATTTGAGGTCAGATGTGAATGCATCTGGTCTCAAACGGCTGCACACAATGTCCACTTCCCTTATTTTCCAGTAGATGAAGGTACAATGATTCAGGAGTTGAAAGGAATTAACAGGGAAAACAAAACAATCTGCCTTCAATGTCGAGGAACATGAAGGTCCAACATTATCTTTGTACATAGCTTTGCCAAACACATGATGACATCCTTTCCAACGTGGAAGAAGTAGTAACTTCCATCACCTAGGGAGGCAAAGGTAATGTACAAGGGTCCTGACCTGAAACGGCACCTATTCAAGTTTTCCAGAAGTTCTCATGTTCGTGTTCAAAAAGTTCTCAAGTTCTCAATTTCTTTGTGTCATTTGATGACACAGGTCATTCATGGGGTCATAGAGTCATACAGTGTGGAAACAGGCTCTTTGGCCCTACTTGCCTACACTGATCAACATGTCCCTTCTACACTAGTCTAACTTGCCTGTGTTTAGCCCTCATCACTCTAAACCTGCCCTATCCATGTACGTATCTAATTGTTTCTTAAACATTGCGATAGTCCCTGCCTCAACTACCTCCTCCAGTAGCTTGTTCCATACACCCACCACTCTTTGTGTGAAAAAAGTTACCCCTCAGATTCCTATTAAATCTTTACTCCCTTCATCTTAAATCTATGTCCTCTGGTTCCCGATTTCCACACTATGGACAAGAGACTCTGTGCATCTACCCAATCTATTTCTCTCATGATTTTATACACCTATATAAGATCACCCCTCATCCTCCTGTGCTCTAGGGAATGGAGTTCCATCCTGCTCAACCTCTCCCTATAGCTTACACCCTTGAGTCATGGCAACATCCTTGTAAATCTTCTCCATACCCTTTCCAATTTAACACCATTTTTGCTATAACATGGTGCTCAGAATTGAACACAATATTCTAAATGGGGCCCCACCAATGTCTTATATAACTACAATATGACCTCCCAACATATATACTCAATGTGCCAAAAGCATTTTTGACCACCCCGTCTACCTTTGACGCCACCTAGAAGGAACTATGTACCTGCACTCCTTGATCCCTTTGCTCTACAACAGTCCCCGGAGCCTTAGCATTCACTGCGTAAGTCCTGCCCATGTTAGACTTTCCAAAATGCAACACCTCACATTGCTCAGTATTAAATTTCATCAACCATTCCTCAGCCCACCTGGCCAATCGATCAAGATCCTGCTGCAATTTTTTTACAACCTGCAATACCACCCACTTTTGTGTCATCTGCATACTTGCTAATCTTGCCATGTACTTTCTCATCCAAATCATTGATATAGATGATAAACAGTAATGGGCCCAGCACCGAACCTTGAGGTACACCACCGGTCATAGGCCTCCAGTCCGAGAAGCAACCTTCCACTATCAACCTCTGCTTCCTTCCATGGTCAATTTTCTATCCATTCAGCTATCTCCCCTTAGATACCATGCGATCTAACCTTCCAGAGCATCCTACCATGTGGAATCTTGTTGAATACTTTGCTGAACATAAAATATATTAAATCTACAGCTCATCAACCTTTTTGGTCACATCTTCAAAAAACTCAAATTCATGAGACACAACCTCCCACATACAAAACCATGCTGACTATCGCTAATCAGTCCTTGCCCATCTAAACACATCCATGTGTAATGGGTGATATTCCGTCTGCCATTACAGTTTGAGCAGAGGCATCCTAATGTCGCAACATTACAGTAGGAGTTCAGTCTACTGGCACCCAGTCACAGATTGCTACCAAGGAGAGAATGTACTTGGTAGTCCTGAGGTCACTGAGAGTGTGAGGAGATTGGAGTGGACATAGGGAATGTTGGGTTTGGTGTAGTGGTGGAAGGACACTGGAATAAATACATAGAAAACAACTTAAAGGACCTACATGGAGTATAAAAAGCTCCTCAGATTACTCATAGATTTTGTACAGTGCAATATGATTTCTCATCCAGGACATCACAACCCCCAGCGGTATGAATATTGACTTCTCTAACTTCAAGTAACACTTCCTTTCCCCCTGTCTCCATCCCTCCTCCTTCCTAGTTCTCCGACCAGTCTGACTGTCCCCCTGATTAAATTTTTTATCTTTGTTCAGTTTGTTGTCACCTTCTCCTAGCTAACAATGATCTATTCTACATTTTCCTTGATCCCCGTTTCTTTTGATGTCTCATTTTCACACCTTACACTTCCTTATCTCTGTGTCTCCCTCTTCACCGACTCTCAGTCTGAAGAACCCGAAACCTCACCCATTTCTTCTATCCAGAGATGCTGCCTGTCCCGCTGAGTGACTCCAGCATTTTGTGTCTACAACTCCATGCATGGCCACCATGAGTTAACACATCCATCAAGCAGCAGAGAATCGGTGCTTCTGTTAGCACCAATAACCTAGATTCATCAACAATGTAATATTCCATAAACCAATACTCCATAATTGCTTCCTTTGTAAGTTTTAAATTACAAATGAATGCCGTTATTCTTTAAATAAAGCTTATTTAAACCTCATAATTACAAACTGGTACTACCGTATGTGGATCTGGAGTCAGTTTGTCTTTTTTTAATTATAAGAAGTAATTACAGTCTCATTATAATGGCATCTTCTCACTGGGATTCATTTATTACTGCACTCAATACTCCAAATGAGGCTAACCAAGGACATAAAGTTACATCATGGCTTCTTGACTCCTATACTCAATGCCCTTATGAATGAAAGCAAGCATATCATGCGCCTTCTTTACCACTCTATCAACTTATACAATACAATATTTGTCAAAATCAAGATGGCGGACTGCGGGTGTGATGCGCCGTTGTGTATGGCTGCTCCTCCTGCAGTCCGTCCTTTCACCCTTTTTTATTTTTATTTTTAGTCCTGTTCGTATAGAATGTTTCTTGGAGGTCTTCTTTTATTGGGTGGTGGGGGGGGGGGGGGGGGGGGGGGGGGGGGGGGGGGGGGGGGGAAAAATATTTTAACCCCAGTCCTACCTGGTCAGAGATGCGGTTTTTCTCCGAACTGCATCTTCGTCCTCTCTGTGCGGCCTACCATCGAGCTGGAGCAGCGCCGGGACTGCAGCTTCGACAGCGGTGTAGATGCTGGGACACCTACATGGAGCGGGCGATGCCTTACCGGGTCGCCTTGCGGTAAGCTCCGGGGCACTGTGACTGCCGACAGCACCGCGGGGTCTGGGATCCGGGATCGCCACAGTCGGAGGTTAGGGTTGCAGTCTTCGGGGGGGGAAGCGGCCGCTTCAGTCCAAGCCGCTGATGGATGTTCACCGACGCCGATGATCCAGCTTCGCGGCTAGAAGGCCTGAAAACAACGGGTTGGCTGAGGAAGCCAGATATAGGCCACGACCTTGGGTGGACTATGAGGGGGAGAACTGGGTATTTTTAGTGCCTTCCCTCACAGTGAATTCTGCTGTGGGGGGACGTTTCATGTTGATTTCTATAGTGTACTGTTTCTGTGTCTTTTTTCTTTTTCTCTTTTTTTGATTTGTATGGATTTATTGTATTGATCTGTTCAATTAATTTTAATCAATCTCTGTAAAGCACTTTGGTTCAAATACTGGTTTTGTTGAAAAGTGCTATATAAATAAACATTATTATTATTATTATTATTATTAATATAATAATGTGCACTTTAGTAATAGATTTTATTAATTTGCTTATCTTGTTCATTTATTATGTTATTGTATAAAACAGTGAAGCCACACTCAAGGTGGAGAAAACAAATTTCCATCAGGTCCACTGTTAATAAGTTGCAATCATGCTTACCAAGGTGCTAATAATGGTGTCGCTGCTGTATAAAATTGTTTTTTGAAAGCTTCAAGCCATTCCTATTGTAATGGTAAATTAATTTTACTATTACTTTTCCTGCTTATCAGAACATTGTTGCTGTTCGTCCTTCGTAGTCGAAGAAGACCATGACTTCAGTGTTTTTGTTTGTGGGTCCGGAGGTGACTGGTGAGACCGATCCGAGCCCGGAAGGCTCGCCTGCATATAGGACACAGTCGGGTGGGTGTTGCAGTAGAAATTGAAGTGGTTCGAGCCTTGCGCGCGGCGTGTTTCCTCTGCGCTTTTGCGGCGCGCTTCTTCTCAGCTGCATGCACTCCTGTGGTGATCTTACTTCGCCCAGTTGGGTCCTGAAGTCATGACTTGTGCTTGACTTGGATTAAAGTGAGGGAGAGTTGCGCAAATCGTCAGCCTCAATCTCTCGTCCCGGCCTATCTGGATCCAGTGGCAAGACATAGTCAAGATGGCTGGCGATAGCTCAGGATGCAGTGGAGGGCCACCAGTGTTCTCCGTGAACATTGTGCCCTAATTGCGCTCCATGACGCTTCGCTGGGTCCACCTTCCGACCTGTTTGGCCGCCAAATGGTGGTCTCCTCCACGTATTCTGCCAGATCCAGTCTGAACATTAGTGGGAATATGAGTGTTCCATGACGCTGGTCCTGTTCTTACTCCATTTTGCCTGAATGTTCAATGTTCAATCGTATAGGTATTGGGGTGAAGATTGCAGTAAATAAAAGTTTGTGCTTATGGAGATATAATTTTGCATGGATTTGTCCAGGACTAGCTTCATGAAACACTCATGTTTCAGATTGAAGATAGATGTTTCATTCTTATGTTCATATTTATGCTACAAATAGTTGTGTTGCATTTATAATGGAAACCACCTGTAGTAATGTCACACTACATTATTTAGAGATACAGCGCAGAAACAGGCCCTTCGACCCACCATGTCCACACCGACCGTCCACACAATGTCACCATTAACAAATAGATAGAAGAGGGATGGTATTATTGGTAGCTGAATGTGAACTTTAATATTTATTATGGAAACTACAGACAGAGTGAAGGGATATAATACTCTTGGTATCAAGGCAATTTATTTTATCGGATACTGCGTACAAAGTATATATGAAATCGAGTACCAGCACTTGAACGGCTCACATTGTATAACAGGCCGTTGTACACAATCGTTGGAGTAAAAGCATTGACAAGAAAGGAAAATATTGAATCTGCATTTAGATACTGCATGCCTTCTATAATTGCATGAATTCTTAGAATTGTACATGAATATATAATGCTTTAACGTGAGATCTAGAAGTGGTTTCATAGTGAATAAATAAGAAGGGTGCATTGTATGAAAAAAAAAACAGTTTTTTCCTTCTATTGGGGCGAGGTGGGGTTGGGGTTGGGGTTGGGGTTGGGGTTGGGGTTGGGGTTGGGGTTGGGGTTGGTGTTGGGGTTGGGTTAGCAGGAGCTTGAGACAGTGGCTATTTTATCTATTCTTTGCTGCTCCAATCCATTTTCTTAGGTTGCTTGAGGTGAACTTCTGGGAGGATCTGTTGTCCCATGGCTGAGCAAGGAAATCTCATGGTGTTTTAGTTCCAGCACAATGGGAACAAGGGAGAGCTCTTTGAGGCGGAGGATGTAAAGGAGATTCAGCAAGATGGGCCACAGCAGGGTGGCACGGTGGCACAGCAGTAGATTTGCTGCCTTATAGCACCAGGGACCCAGGTTCCATCCTGACTATGAGTGTTGTTTGTCCAGAGTTTGTAGGTTCTCCCCGTGACCTGCGTGGGTTTTCTCTGGGAGCTCCGGTTTCCTCCCACACTCCAAAGATATACAGGTTTGTTGGCTAATTGGCTTGATAAAATTGTAAATTGTCCCTAGTGTGTGTAGGATAGTGTTAGTGCGGGGATCGCTCATCAGTACGGACTTGCTGGGTCGAAGGGCCTATTTCAATTCTGTATCTCTAAACAATACTAATCTAATCAGAGACCAAGTCCCACTGTTAATGTGCAGGGATCACTGGTCGGTGCGGACTCGGTTGTCCGAAGGGCCTGGCTCCATGCTGTATCTCTAACCTAAACTAAACTATTGCAAAGATGGGGTAGATTGGAGATAATTCAGGGACAGACAAAAGAGTTGCAACGGGCCTCAACGCTTCCTTGTCTCAGTCCATTTGGATGAAAGGAAGGAAAGATACAGACGGCTAAGCAGGGTTTCAGTGGGAGTTACTTTGAAACGGTTCAGTACATATTTATTCAAGATCTCTTTTTGACACTGTTGTGATACTTCTTCCGTTGAGTGCTTCACTCCCCTGGAGCAGATTGTTGCAGTCTGTCTAACATCATTTGCTGTTTGTTGTGCAAAAATTATCTTCAGTATAATTTTTAAGCTGGTAAAATCAACTTCCTCAATGCCCAAAGGGGAAGTTTAATTCCCGGCATCACAGAGACACTGTGGTGGTAAAGCACTGTGTTGTTTCCTAGCCAGAGGTGCAATCTGCTTCAGAGTTCTAAACAGGATTTGGCTTCTAGTGATCCTTACGGGCTCCATAGCTTCCGATGTTATTACATTTAAACGATGCAGGCAGCATTATGAATCAGGAAACTTTTATTTTGAGTCAATTGTTAATTTTCCAAAGTTACCCAAAATGCAGAGAGCTTTGCTCTCTCTTTATACCTTAGAAAATGTCTCCCCTCTCCCTTCTCCCATAGCATACAAAGGTAAGTCTGTTGTTTCTCACTTAGACGACCAATGCTAATCTTTTGGAAGATAATAGCATCTACAATATAGAAAGAATAGTAGCATAATAATCACAGCAAGCTCCTACAAATAGGTATCTGATAATAACTTATTGAAGTGTATAAATTCAGAGAGGAATAGATTGGGTAGCTGCACAGAGTCCCTTGCCCAAAGTAAGTGAGTCGAGGGCCAGAGGACATATAGTAGGTTTAAGGTGAAGGGAGGAAAATGTAATAGGAATATGAGGGGTCACTTTTTCCACACAAAGGGTGGTGGGTGGGTGGAACTAGCTGCCGAAGGAGGTAGATGAGGCAAGGATTATCCCAACATTTAAGAAACAGTTAGACAGGTACATGGATACAGGTTCGGAGGGATAATGACCAAACGCAGCCAGGTGGGACTAGTGTAGATGGGACATGTTGGTCGGCGTGGGCAAGTTGGCCCGAAGAGCCTTTTTCCACACTGTATCACTCTATGACTCTATGAATACATTTTAACTAGGTCACCAGAAATAACTTTGCAGTTCACTATTGAAAGGGCATTTTTATGACAACCCATGAGAACGGACATGATCTAACTTGAATGTCTAATCCTCATGTCGGAAGAAGGATCCGTGCCTATAGAAGGGCCCTGACCCGAAACGTAACCTATCTATATTCTCCAGGGATGCTGTTTGACCAGTTGAATTACTCCAGAATTTTGTGTCCTTTTTCTTTAAGTAACAGAAAAGTTAACTGTGTGGTGCTCCCTTAATACAACAGTGGACGGAACAGTCAACGATTTGGAGCGGTTCACTTTTCTGCCCTGGGGATATTGGTGCTTGGATTTTATCCAAAGTTATTATTTGCAGAACTTAATTAATATACTTTGAAGCTGTGAGAGTCTGATCAAAGCTTCTTTTTCAAAATATTGATTTTGATTCATATATGGATTTGAAAACAGCAACCGTCCACCATCGAACATTGTTTTGCATATAATGTAAAACATTGTATGACTTTAGACTTTAGACATACAGCGCGGAAACAGGGCCTTCAGCCCACCGAGTCCGTGCCCACCACCGATCACCAAACACTAGCACTATCCTACACACCTGGGACAAGTTACAATTTTACCAAAGCCAATGAACCTACAAACTATGTCTTTGGAGTGTGGGAGAAAACCGGAACACCTGGAGAAAACCCACAAGGTCACAGGAAGAATGTACAAACTCTGTAAAGACAGCACCGTGGTCTGGTTAAAGCCCGAGTCTCCGGCGCTGGGGCAGCAACTGTGGATGGCTCAATTGGACTCATGTATTGTCTTTCCATTGACTGGATAGCACGCAACAAAAGCTTTTCACTGTACCTTGGTACACGTGACAATAAACTAAACTAAACTAAACTAAACAAAACTCTACTACTGCGTCAATGTACCACCCCGTAACTTATGAGCAACTTAAATTTAACAGGGTCGTTACTGCAGCATTAATATTTCAGTATGGGATTTTTCATCATCCAGCATGCAATGCATTTGTACAATGAATATTATGAAACAGAATTCCAGAAATACGAAAAAAAATAGCTGTTAATTAACAACTACCTGAAACTTGCCAGACTATCAATTATTCTGGCGGGCAATCGACAGATCAGTTATGATTGATGTGTTTTGCAGGGTACTAAATAGAGAGAGGTGGGCTGAAGCTGATCGTGATACATGTAATGCAACAGAAATATGGTGGGAGTGGGAACTAGATGGTGGGGGAAAGAAAGTAATTTAATCAGAAAAATCAGAATAATCAATTATATGTGAGGATAATGAAGACACTGGAGACGACTGATGCTGGTATGTGGAACATAAAACAAAATGCTGGAGGGACTCAGCGGATCCTGCAGAATCCATGGTGGAAAATGGACAGACGGTGATTTGGGTTGAGAGCCTTCATCAGGACTGGAGGTTATTGTTACAATTAATAATCTTCATGGGATTCAAATTGCATTGAATAAAATTAATTGTCATATTTTTATATTTCCTTATGAGATAGAATTGAGCCCTTCTAGTCAGTGCCAGCTCTTAGAGCAATCCCATATCTCCACTTATTTTCTCACGGGTGCCCATCAGATCCACTCTGATTCTTCTCCCTCCTATAGGAGGAGTAATTCTACACAAACCGATTAACTTACACAAGCAAACTGGAGAAACTGCAGGATCTCCTGATTACCAACCATTTTAATTCCTCTTCCCATTCTCACACTGACTTTGCCCTCTTGGGTCTCCTCCATTGCCAATGTGAGGCCACACACAAACTGGAGGAACAACACCTCACTTTGGCTGCATACAACCCAACGGTATGAACATTGAATTCTCCAATTTGAAGGTAACTGCATAATCCTCCCTCTATTCCTTCCACTCACCCCGCCCCAATATACCCCTCCCCCCTTTCCCCATGCTCTCCTCTGCCTGACCTGGATTTGCAACTATTCCGCTATTCTCCGCTTCCGCATACATTCCTTCCTCTAGCTTCACAATTTGTAACTCTTCAATCCTTTTGACACACCTTCTGTCTTTATATTTAGAGTAAGTTTCTGGGCTGGCTATATGACTGTTTCAGATCAATAATCTTTCATCAGTGCAGTTGTATAGGGAGCTCCAGGAATTAGATTTAGAAATGGCAAAAACAGTGATATACTTCCTAGTCAAAATGATGTCTGACTTGGAGGAGAACTTGTGGTTAATGCTGTCTGTTCACATCCATGCTTGGCTAATTAGATTCCTTGATGTTGTATAGAAAAATACCGGGCTAGGCTTTAGTGTTTGTTCTGAACGTACTGATCTTTCTTCTCCTTTTTTTCCTTGTGTTAATGTCTGCCTGATGAAGTCCCCTAATTACTTGCCCAAAACCTTTTATTTCCTTCCTCTAAGTGCAAGACAGGCTGCAAGCCCATGAGTCGAAATTGGTGTGAAGGGATTTAAACCAGGATGGATAGTTGTGAATATTTATTTGCCCAAACTGGAAGGATCTCTGTGTCTTTGATGGTGGTGCAACCCCAAGTTTATGGGTGTAAGGACTCATGTGGTTTTTTCATTACCAATTGAAAAACTAACTTGAAGACCTACTAATTTGAGAATTTCACAAAGTAACATGCAACTTATTAGTATAGACGAGTAAGCGTAAGATCGGAAGAAGGGTTTTCCGTCCCCAAAAAACGGTTAACCCATCCCTTTTTCTCCAGAGCCAGATGCTGGCCTGAACCCGTTGAGTTACTCACCCAGCCAACATTGTGGTCTATCTTTAGTAAGAGGAAGGACTTCTTGGCGAGACCTATATGGACTTAGTGAAATTGGATCCCACATTTCGCGGCCTGCACACAAGCCTTCACTCACACAGACTCAGATGAAATGACCTTATAACTTCTTACAACGAAGAAAGGCGACCTGATGATATTAATTTACCCGTGTGTAATTTCCCCTGGTAATTCGGTCGGTTTGTAAAAATTAAAAAACAAAAAGACAACTCGCTTAAATGGCACTAAGAGTACGGCAAACACGTGAAATGAGAGTGCGTATGAGAAAGGGGTGAGACATCCCCCATGACGCAGGACAGTTTTCCAACCTGTTAGGACCTAGCCTACCCTTTATACTAATTCAGGAACCCCTGGACACCGACCTTAAAAGGTCCCTGTCCCCCCCCCCATGCCCTGAAATCACAAAGACATCAAAGATTCCGACATCAAAGGACAACAGCCTTGTTCTGTCAATTTGATGTAAGAACAAAGGATTGGTATTTTTGCACACATTATTTATTTGAACTTGTTGATGCCATCCCCTTTGAAAGTTAACCTTACAATGATAATGTTCACCCTTCTCTGTAACTTAGTTTACCTATTGCCCGATCATATGGCAATGCCCATATTCGGGTTTTATGACCCTTGCCCGTGACCTTTCGTGAATTTATCAACATTCCGGTGTGTGTGGCATATTTAACACTTGATTTTCACCGGCATAAAAATGGGCTTCAGAGGTAACCAATTTTGTAGTGCTGGCCTGTGCCCCAATCTGCTGTACCTGCCCCAATCTGTGCTGTCATTAGTTCTGCTTCCAAAATTCATAGGGCTTTTTTTTTTTTTCTTTGGCTGGGCGGACGAGAAGCCTTAAGACAACAGGTGTTACAGCCCCCCTGGGACGTACTGTATATAATTATTGAGCTCCATAACACGCTGGTTCAAAAGATTGCTTGGTTAGAGATAGAGCCCAGTCAAGGCCATCCTGGCCGATCTTACTGCATTGGGTTCTTTGGTTGCTGCCAGCTCAAACGCGCAGTTGAAAATACGTGCCGTTTTCTTGTGAGACGAGTTTTCTTGTGGAGAATAGGCAGCGCTGATTGTTAGTTTCTCCCCGGAATGGAAATCCACAGTATTAACCTTAGATCCCTGTTACATCCACAACTCCCACCTCCTTTCTTACCAGCCCCAAAAAGAGATGTTATTATTTCCCTGGAAACGTGGCAATTTCATTTACTGGGTCTTTGGTCTATTATCCAACCTGTCCCTAACTCTACGATTTTCCGTCTCTCCTGCGCCTGATCACTGGGTATTGACTTTCATGCCAAGGAAATTCACAACTTACCATGCTCACGCCCTGCTTTTTACTGCCTCCACTTTTACGAGTCCCCATTTCCCAGTTCAATATGTAGGTCAGGGATTTGACCATACTCACCTTTCAATACACACCTTTTGTTTTCATTCAGCCCCTTTAATGCTAACGCACCAAGCACTCATACATTGTAGAAATGGGACCATGTTGGAATTTGAAAGCATCCATTGATGACCTGTATTCCCCTTTTTCCAATTTATTTCTACAGTTATCTCCCGCATAAGCAACTAAAACTACATGCTAAAAAGATAGTCATCAATTAGTTGCTGGAGTAACACTCAGGCAGCAATCTCTGGACAAAAGGAGGTAAGGATGGTGCATTTTGGGTCGCCGGACCTTTTTTCTCAGATTGAAAATAGGGGGGAGAGGGGGATGGGGAGAGGAGGGAAGAGGCTGTGAGGAGAGAAAAAAACCCCGGACTGATCAAGGTCACTGAAACCAATTACCCTCAGGCAAGGTGGAGCCCCCATTTTTGGCTAGGGAAGGTGTGATCTCAAGAGAGAAACAAAGTGGTGAACTAGAACGTCTTGGGTAAAGGAAGGGGGGAAGGGAGGAGGAGAGAGGAGAGTTAGTATAAGTTACTTAAAACTAGAGTATTCAACATTCATACCACTGGGTTATAAGCTACCTAAGCAAAATATGAGGTGTTGCTTCCCCAATCTGTGTGTGGCCACGTTGCAGTCTCCCTGTGACCGTGTGGGCTTCCTCTGGGAGTTCTGGTTTCCTCCCACTTCCCACGATGCAGGTTTATAGATTAATTTAACTCTGTAAATCATGCCCCTGATGCCCTTTTGTTTCGTAGGGCATTTGGATGGAGAACGTGGGACCCACGTGATCTAGAACTTGTGTTTGTGTAGTTTAGGTTTTATTGGTTTAATTGGCTTGAAGTATAATTGGTAAATTGTCCCTTCCAGTCTGGTGTTAGGATAGTGTAGTGTAAGGGTCAGGCGCAGACTTTGGTGGGCCAAAGGGGCTTGTTTCCCATTCTGCATCTCTAAAACTAAACAAAAGTAAACCTAGTGTGAACCTGGTTAGATCGCTGGTCGGCGTGGAACTTTTTGCTGGGCTGACAGGGCTCTGTTTCAGTTGCTGTTTCCATGCTGTATCTACTAAATAACTAACTTTGTGGAATCTTTTCATACATACCCTACCAACTACCTTCATACATAACGTCTTCATACATAACATACAACAGTGCCTACAAACTAGCTATGAAACGTTGTGGCCAGCATTCTCCGAAGCTCTGCAACAGAGTTTGTTCAGATTTGGAGGAACTGCCACATGGTTACTGACTGAGAGATTCCGGAAAACATTCCCCATGGAAAACGTATTGTTTGTTGAAATTGAACCACAAAACACCACAGACGCAGATTTGCAGATGATGTAAAAGGCATTTTAATAACTTGAGTAATTCCAGTGGTGATTATTTGGCATTCATCGTCACATAATGTGAAAATATTTCAAGCCTTTCATATAAGCTCAAAAACCATCATCCTGAAGATTCTTCTTAGTCACAGTCGTACAGCATCAAAACAGGCCCTTTGGCCCAACTTATCCATGCCGACCAAATGTGACCCTTTGTGCATGCTAGTCCCCCCATTTTGTATTACATTTACCCCCATATCCCATAATAACATTCTGTCTATCCATGTACATTGATCCATATGTTCTATTTAAATGTTGTTCTATCCTGCCCTCAACTACCTCTTACTGGACAGCTCATTCCATTTACCTTACACCACCCTGGTAGTATAAGGGCAGGCTGAGAAAAAAGATCCCCACCCTCATCCCAGGTACCTATTTAAATCTATTTTCCCCTCTTACCTTAAATCTAGTGCCCCTCATAGTTCTCGATTCCTCCCTACCCTAGGTAAAAAAGACTCCATTGCATGCATTAACCTATCAATTTGACTCTGTCTGTCAATTCAACTCCCACTCAGCCTACTAGCTACCCAATCTTTCTTTTAATATAGCCTCACCTTGACACCCTTGCAGTCTTGGTCACATCCTTGTAAATCTTCCCCTCTCTGCCCACACTCTTCCCATTTATTGCACATCCATTCCTTGATCTTATTTCGCAGCCACATGAAACAGCACATGTTGGAAGTGTTATTCCAGTTTACTTGAAACCCTGTACCAGCGTCTCCTGAGGCCAACGGCTTGCCAATTAAACCCCTCTTTAATATCCCTTCACAAAATCCCGCACCGCATTGGTTTCTTTCCACATTTTATTATCCAAGAACATTTTGAATAGTTTTTTACTGAACAAACTTCTATCACCCGTTTTAGTGTGACATTTGACATTGCTCGCAACCTTGAACAATTCTCCCTCGGATTGTATCCATATCTCATCAAGGTTTTGAAATGCGGTGATCAAATCCTTACCTCCTACTGCCTCTGATATTGGAAGGATAACAAATATTCCACTAGACATATTTTTTCAAAACCTTGATTCATTATGTACGCGCTGGAAATTCTAGTACTAGTGCAAGCGCTGGCTTTCCTACCAAAACTACAAGTGGCATGATGGAGCAATCGTTTTTGTAGTGATCAGATCTGCAGCATGCACACACCCCTTCAGTCCGTGGCCACACAACGATCCCGCACACTTAGAACTTCTATTTCAAGAGATAAAGAAGTGTAGAACAGAATCCACCCTGTGTCGCCCCTGCAACCAACAGGCCTCTTCGGGCGGCGCGCTTGGGTTTTTTCGTGCCCAACCAACTGATCCGACGCAACACTGCGCATACCCATTCACTAGTAAACATGAAGAAAATACTTACATTTATTTTACCTAAAGCACCCATAGTAAAAAGCAAACCATAGTCTTTTTTGCTGTATTGTTAGGCCATTGCCTGTTGAGCACCCGTGTGCATCAAATATCATACTGGTGACCCTCATATTTAGCCTTTGGCAGTAACCATCCCTTTTTGGTTTCTCATATCAAAGGATACAATTTATTGGTCCAAGATATCTCTTGCCACCTACCAAGCACGCAAGGAGTCGCCTACCTCTGGGGCTTGTTGTGCCATGGCGTACATCTATATCTTTTTTTTACCGCTTTTTGCAAAAACCTGTTTCTCAAAATATCTTTATATTGTGATCTATATCTTCTATTTTTGGCCCTCATTCATACTTTCACATTTCTTTTTTGGTTATCAACTTGATACTGCTTTACCCCAGTAATAGCGTATTATCCTTTTCTATTTAGTGTACTTTTTTTTTTATTCCCCACTTGGTAATATGCTTTTGGGGTTCTCAAATATTTCCTTTGCTTGCGCTCTCAATACCATAACATTTTTTTCTCAAATATTAATTCTTTTATATATGGCTGTGACAAGTACTTTAAATAATTACCCAGCTTGTGTCAGTCCTTCAGCCCATTTGAGTCTAATGCATAAGCTTCACGGGCCGCGACACTACTGAAATTTCCTTTCACCGAAGGATGTCCCACTTTGATGTCAGGTCCAAGCCAGAATAGCTCAGCTGTTACCCTCCACCAAATGATGGGGACTCATTTCGGCCATCATATTCCCCCTGTTCTGTCCATTACTTCTGACTTTATGCGGTGTCAACACCTTGGTTACCTATACAATGGTCTTTGGCCTTGCTGCATCGCCCCATAATTCATCAGATGAACGAACATGTGTTCGCTGTGGCGGTGTTTCCGGCAGCAAATGCTGGCATTAGCCACCATCTACCTTGTCGCAATAGATGTATGGTGGGAATGCAATCATTAGCCTCAGGATCATCCAGTTTTCAATCTCCAATGACTCATCCAGTGTTCAATGATCTCACATTGTTATGCATTTCTGTCTTACTGGCGTCTCCGGCCTAAGCACAATCTGTCAAATTGATCAATATACCTTGCGAATTTATACTTTTAGTATTTCATCGTTTCAAAATATTGGTTAATCTGGAAAAAGTTGTTAGTCGTGCTTTGTGTTCGGTGTTACAGTATCATTTTTTAATAAATAATTGCTTGTATGTACATCTTTACACCTGAATACCCCCGTGGCAATTATTGTTGATTAACAATCTTCACCAAATCAGATTTCAACCATTTCAGAAGTTTACTGTGCATTTTAATGATTATAATATACATTTCTTTCTCTTATTGTAGCCCGATCTTGATAATTTCGTGCATTTAAGCCTGGTTAACTGTCACAAGTTGCTACTAGCTGACATCGTCCCTGAATTTCCAGGAAATACACAGAATCATGGACATCAAGTGATGAAGGATCAAAATCGTTGTTCCTCAGCCATTAGATGTATGGCATAAAGCGACATTAGCGTCAGCTGTCAATTTTTCGGGTCCAGTATTGACAGTATTGTGTGATTAGTTTATGCCATGTGCCCTGCTGCTATTTTCTTGCTAACAGCTGCCTACTGATATTTTCTTGCTGGTTCCCGGTAATACATTGCGATCATTGTTTTCAGAAAGCTGAAGGATAAAAACTGAAGAGTTCCTGAGGGATATACTGGTTGAGAACTCCGTATAATGTGCGGTCAATTTTCTCTGCATCCAGCGCTGGTGATATATTGCAAGATGCCTGTGCACTTACTGTTAGCTCTAATGGTTCTCTTAAATCCTGACACATCTGAGCTGTTGTCTTACTCACCTGAGAGTCCACCCACGTCCATTTTCTTTAGATTCTTTGCTTCCAGAATACAGACTGTGAGTTTCCCTGCTGTCGGCACGTAGCGCAGTGAGGTACAAATGTCTCCCAGTTTCTCCGGCTGCGGGAAAGCGATGAAGAAATTTAGAACGGATCGAAAATGTCCACATATTTGCAGGGATAATGCCAGAAAATTAACGCGGAGCATTAGGTCAGCAGAACATCTGCCCACTTCAGGGATCTGGGCTTGAGAACAGTCATCCAGACTGACACAAAATGCTGGAGCAACCCAGCGGGTTAGGCAGCATCGCTGAAGAAAAAGAATAGGTGACGTTTCGGGTTGGAACCCTTCCTCAGACTGAAAGTAGAGGTGAGGGATGGGGAAATAAATTGGAGGCGGGAAAAGGCCAGAACAAATGAGGGCCAGCAACAGGTGACCCCAGAAAGGATAGAGGCCATAATGGCCCATTGTTGGCTGGGGAAGGTGTGATAACGAGAGTGAGCGAGAGATGCGAACTGTGGAATCAGTAAGACAACTAGGGTGGGGGATAATAATTGTCGTCAGCGGATGGATGGGAAGTCCCGGGGAGGCGGTGAGGGTCGGCAAGGCGGTGGATATTGGTTCTGCTCCTCACTGCAAGACAGTGCTTTAATTGTAAAGGCCCCATATTGAGGCAAGTTTGGGATTAGATTCCCATGGCTGTGATTTTGCATGAAACTTTGTATCACAGGTATTAAATAGAAATTTCTGCTCTAATAAACAAACCATTACTGAAAAATGCCCATGCAAGAAAGCCTTCAGATTACCAGTCAAACCAAAAGAGCAACTATTTAAAGAAATGTTGGTCTTCTCTGATTTTCCATGAAAAATAATTTCCATATTGAAGATAACATGTAACCTGAGGCAGTTTCAATCAGGTTATGCTTTAAAATGTCAACATATTAAATATCATTAAAATGCTCCTTGATTTATTTAAGGGCAGAGCCTTGGGCAGAGTTCAATCTGAAAAATGAGTTTACTGCTGAAAAAGAACAGCTTAGATCAGATGGGGTCTGAATGTTAACAAAAAACTGGGACTACTTTAACTCCTGATCCATATTTGAACAATGTACCATTGACCACCATCATGTCCACACCTGAAAATAGCCTGAGTAGTGCCAGTGCTGGTGTGTCAGGGGACTGTAATGTCGAGGATTCACGGAAGCCATTCATGGAATAATTGTGTAGGAAGGAACTGCAGATGCTGGTTTAAACCGAAGATTGACAAAAATGCTGGAGTAATTCAGGCTGCATCTCTGGAGAGAATGGGTAACGTTTCGGGTCGAGACCCTTAGTCAGCCTCGCTCAGGGTAGTTGACAACCATAATTTAATTTCTGGATTTGGAAGATCCAATGAGGGTCAAACTCGACATGGAGGAACAATGGTGGAAGTTGTAGAGCAAGAACAAAATGCCAAGGTAAATTCAAAGAAGTAACTTGCAGTGGCATCTTTTAGGCTTGGGTAAACAGATCAGCTCTTCTAGGTCTTAATAGTAGAATTTGGTGCCCTCCCCCCCATCGATGGTCACCTCTTTGTGACCAATGCCAGATATTGAAATATGGATCAGGAGTTAAGATGGTTCCCTGCTCAGATAGCATGTGTTACACCTGCCACCAAAAGTATTTGTAGTTAACATTGACCTGGATAAATTAAGTTGTTAGAATTAATCCAGAAGGTATCTACAGGAGTCCCTGCCTCAAAAAAGTAGCCAGCATCATCAGATACCTGCATCACCCTGGCCAGACTCTTGTTTCATGTTTGCCATTGAGAAGAAGGCATAGGAGTCTGAAAACTATAATATCCAGGTTCAGGAGCAGCATCTCCCTACAATCATCAGGCCATTAAACACTACAACTTAATAATAGTCTCCGGACTATATAAACTTGTGGGCTTTTCTTTTTACTTTGCACTATTATCGTTTATATATTTGTCTGTTCGTTTTAAAATGTATATATATGCGGAACTTTGTTGTTGTTGTTTATTGCAGGTTTAACAGAGTACTATGTTTACATTTTTGTTATGCTGCTGCAAGTAAGAATTTCATTGTCCCATTTCGGGACATTTGACAAACAAAACAGTCTTGGCTCTTGACTCTTGATAATCAGTTTATAAGCTTGCAAGCACTGGAAAAATGGTTCATATTGAAAACTTGAATGATTTCCCCCAATTTGCTTACGATTTGTTCTACATCATAGAACCTTTCTAAGCGTTTGGATACGAGCAAATTATGCTCCGAATTTTTGCCCAGCATGTACCTGTCATCCGCTACCTGTTTTCCATGGTAGTACCCCATGGATAGTAATAGACTCGTTCAAAACAGTTAACCCTTACCTCTTCTTTCTCAGCACTCTCTAGATCACGCCATTCTTCAAGCTGTTGCCCAAAGTCAACTTTGGTCATTAGGACTGTTACTTGACCGATGCAGTCATGTTTGGAGAATCGATCAAAGTCATAAACAGCCATCATCAAGGTCTTTCCTCCCAACTCCTGATAAGGAACCTGTGTATAAAATCAGTTCAGGTTAAAAATGGCAGGAAATCACTGTATTACTTTGTCCTTTGCAAACTGGTTCTATTGCACTTGACATTATGATTGCGATATCTACAGCAAATTGCCTGGGGGCAGAAATCCAATAACTACTGCGATTTAAAAAAAAACCTACTGAGATACATTGGAAGTATACAATTTCAGGTAAACTTTTGCATTCGAATCGTTATAAAAAAAACTTTGCTGAAAAATCAAAAATTATTTATAGAATCACTTTACATATTTCAATGTGATTTATGAAGTGCTTTTTTTTTTTAAACATTGGTGATTGATTGCATACCCGGCTGGGAGGTGCTTATCTCTATTTTAACTGAGCTGATTTGTGAATCTCTGCTGCTTGACATCTCATTAAATGGAAAGACTCATCTGTAAATTTCAACAAAGCAGCCTATTCATTGCTTGGAAATATCTCGTGGCATTAAGTATGTCGGCCAATTTTTTCAGCTCTTCTTTCAGTAACGTGTTTCATTTTGCGCCGGAAGCTTTGGCACCATGTTACACATTTTAAAATTCAATGATATTTTTGTTTTTGTCAAGCAGGAAAATATATAATTTATGCCATCACTATTGCTGATGGACTTAAAGTGTTTCTGAATATTCAGTGAGTACAGGTACCATTTTAGCCATCTTTGTGAGATTGTTTGCTTGCTGTACTCTTTAGCTAGCTATTTTTATCACGCTGTTCACAGAGGCTGACTCTGTTGCATTGGTGCATCACAGGTCAGAAGGATTTATCATTCGTGAGACCATTAGACACATAGCAGAATAAATCTTCATGTTTTAGTACTCCCACAGCTGAACTTCCCACACTGAGAGCACATATGAAGAATTTCAGTGCACGCCTCATTAACATTCATAGCCAGGAAATCATAGGCCCATAAATGAGCTGAATTCCCATTACGTGTTCCCAGTGTTTGAAGTTTGGTATGGAAACTTTAAATATGAGAAGTTCTACCTCTGCGTGATGTAATTTGATCATGGGTGTCCAGAGAAGGCCTTACGTGTGGTCCCCGCCTGTATTGAATTGACCGAAGATAGACACAAAATGCTGGAGTAACTCAATGGGAAAGGCAGCATCTTTGGAGAGAAGGAATGGGTGACTTCTCTCCAGAGATGCTGCCTTTCAGACTGGAGTCTGAAGAAGGGTCTCGACCCAAAACGTCACTGCAGTCTGAAGGAGGGTCTCGACCCGAAACATCACCCATTCCTTCTCTCCAGAGATTGCTGCCTGTCCCACAGAGTTACTACAGCTTTTTATCTCCATCTTCAGTTTAAACCAGCATCTGCAGTTCCATCCAACATATATTGAGTTGACCATTTATATTGGGAGTGATATTATCTTCTTCATCACCTTTGGACTGAGGATGAGTGTGATGGAGTTATATAGTCTTAGAGTCATATGGCATGGAAATAGACCCTTCGGCCAAGCTTTCCCATGCCGACCAACATACCCCATCGGCACTAGTCTCACCTGCCTGCATTTGGCCCATATCAGTCCAAACCTATTCTATTCATAAACTTGTCCCAATGTTTCTTAATGTTTCAGAATAAGAAATTTATACCAAACACAAAGATAAACACCAAGTTTTGGAGTCCACCAAATCCACATTGACCAGCAATCATCCTGTACACTAGCACTATCCTACACACGAGGGACAATTTAGACTTTACAGAAGCCAATTAACCTAAAAAACTGAACATCTTTTGAAATGTGGGAGGAAACCAGAGGAACTGGAGAAAAATCATACAGTCACAGGGAAACGTACAAAATCCCTACAGACAACACCCTTAGTCAGGATCGAACCTGGGTCTCTGATGCTGTAAGGCAGTAGCTCTACTGCTGCACCAGTGTGCCATCCCAAATATTGTTTTTTTCTTTTGTCAAAACACGAGAAATGGATATAATGGAAATTGTTGCTGTGATTAGACTTAGTCGAAATCCGGTTTGACCAGGTTTGCTGGGAACACAATTTGTTCCATACTTGTTATTACTATTTTGATTTTAATAAATGTAACTCTGGGGAGCAGACTCAGTGGGCAGAAAGGCCTAATTCTGCTCCTATGTCATAGAATCGTAGAGTGATACAGCATGGAAGCAGCCCTTTCGGCCCAAGTTGCCCATACTGGCCATTATGTCACAGCTACAGTACACTATTCCCACCTGCCCACGTTTGGGCTATATTGCTCCAAACCTGTCCTATCCATGTACTTTCTGTTTCTTAAATGTTGGGAGAGTCCCTGCCTCAACTACCTCCTCTGGCAGCTCATGTTTTATGATCTTATGAACTTGGGCTGTGGGGACTGTAAAATTAACACTCATTGGTGTATAATATTCACCAATGAGCAGTTATGGATACATCATTGATCTGTAATCTCAATACTTTGAATAATTTGACCTTCAGTGTTGTTGATGTTTGTTGAAATCTCCCACAGGTGGCAGTGTTCCTGATTTATCTTCAACTGGAGCAGGGATGGGGAACCTGTGGCCTTAAGGCCACATGCGGCCTTCTGGGCCATTAAGTGCGGCCTTTTGAATGAATCCAAATTTTGTAGAAAAAATCCTTTTATTTTTATGAATATGTTTTTGTTTGTCTTTTATTTTTATTTTAATCTTAAAATGAACGTATATTTAAAATACTAAAGAGTAAAAGAAAATTCAACAAAATAATCCTCCCCGACCGGATGCCACAATTAAAACATGAGGTTTATTAAGTAAGTCATGAGGGCTATTTTAACAAAATAATGTACATTTTGAAGTATATCTAATTGAAGTTTCTTGGATGCGGCCTTATTAGGTTACAGCTAACTTAATGCGGCATTCCAACATGAAAAGCTTCCCCACCCTGAACTAGAGGAATAAGGCACAGCTGCACTGACAAAATCAGTTTTGTTTGTACAATTTTTCAAAGGGTCCAGTTTAGCTGAGAAGTGAATATATCAGTTATAACTTTGATTTTGATTTTGAACAGAAATGAGATATAATTCAATATCTTAGAATATGTCCATTTTTGGAAATGGTTTATAACAGCCGATTTGTTAATTTTTTGTCTTTTGTTCCAATAAACCTTTTAAAATTCAGGAGCTCCGGATTTGTGTGGACAGGAAGGATACTAATGAAGTTGAAGACAGAAGGAACTGCAGATGCTGGAATTTTGCCTAAAACATAAAGTGCTGGAGTAATTCAGTGAGTCAGGCAGCATCTCTGGAGGGCATGGATAGGTGACGTTTCGGGTCAGGACCCTATCTATAAAGATAGATGACAAACTGAAACGTCTCCTTCCCGCCCTCAGAGATGGTGACAGAACCGCTGAGTCACTCTTGCACTTTTTGTTAAAATCGTACAGTGTGGAAACAGGCCCTTTGGCCCAACTTGCTCACACCAACCAATATGCCCCATCCACACTAGTCCCACATGCCTATGTTTGGCCCATATCCCTCTCAATTTGTCCTATCCATGTGTTTGTCTAAAGGTTTCTTAAATGTTGTGATTGTACCTGCCTCAATTACCTTCTCAGTCTACACACTAATTAAGTTATTACATTGAAAAGGATTAAAGATAAATATGAATAAGAGTGATATAAGGTTGTTCAGAGAGCAGGGTTGGAATCGATTACTGTTTTGCACAGTGATCACTTTATTCTTTTTAGGATCAAGGCTCCAATGCAAGTTAAATGATACATTTTTATCTCCTAAATTGCTCAAAGTAAGCAAAAGTTCCGAACGTCAATGAACTTTATTGTTGGGAAACTTTGTGCAAATATTGTGCAGCCTCTTTCAGAGTGCACAATTTACAATTAAACTAGTAAATAATGAAGAGTACATGATTTACTTGTTTTTGTAAAAAGCATTTCACAAATCTCCGAGTGGTGCTTTTAAAGAAAGTTAATGCCTGCGGTCAATAACGTCTTGGAAAACCACTGATTTCCATTGGCAACGTTGCTTATTTATTTATTAGCAAAATATCAGGCTTTGTATGATGGATGCTAATGGAAAGCATTAAAAATAAAAAAAACAAGTTGCACAAACCTTTCTGACTAATTGACACAACACCGAAATGTAATTTATTCAATGTATCCTTGCTTGCCATGAAGTGTTACCTTGAATACGAAGGATTCATTGAAGGTAGGGTTTAGAGTCTTTTTCTGAACTTTAGTCTCATATTTCTTCTTCTTGTCCGGGAGCAGGAAGACTTTAACGTAAGGGTCAGATGTTCCACTAACGTCCAATGCAGGAAGTTCAGCTGCTTGAATAATTCCCACTGTTAGCTGTAAAACACATGGGAAATGGTAATGAAAAAGATATCAAATTCTATACCAGAGTCATAGTCCTGCAACAAGGAAACAGGCTCGTTGGCCCAACTAATCCAAGATGCCCCATCCATGCAAGAACCATTTGCATGCGTTTAGCTGATATCCCTCTAAACCTTTCCTATCCATCTAATCATAATATTTTATTATCAGGAGGACAGAAAGCAAGCCTTTCCATGGGAACTTGGTTGAGTCTACATAAAAACGGCTGAGATTATCTGACTGAGGTTCTGCTTGTATTTTTTAGCATGCCTTTCAAGCAACAGAACATACATTAACACCTTATTTGGAAAAATAGCTACAATCCCAAAGAAAGAAAGGTCACTTCTTTACACGTATCTCGTTTTGATCTTATATGAAGGAGGTTGTGGGATATGCTGCAAGGGTGCTGTCTGGTTCTCTTCCATTGCTGGATCTTTATTTATCCTCAGTTATGCTTTACTCTTACATTACACACTAGCTACAGTCTGTCAAGGTCAATGCTAGGCATTAGTCATGCTTACACAAACATTAAAATCGATCATAAGATATTTATACTCCTTTGTGAAAGGTGTTGACACACTCTTTAGGTAACATAGCCGTTGGAAAACTATCCAATGTAACATTAGTAATAAAGATGAGAGAAATTGATAAAATAAAATTAAATATTGAGGAAGGATATTACATTGACATGTACACTCCAACTTGGAAATGTAAAACATGCTTTTAATTTAGTTTAGTTTAGTTTAGTCTAGAAGTACAGCATGGAAACAGGCCCTTCAGCCCAAGGCCACCATCAATCATCCACAAATATATTTTTAGTTCCTTTCCATTGCAGTATTAATACTCCACAAGAGTAAGTGTGCCGCAGTGTCAGAGACCAATGTGTGATTCTTACCCAAGGTGTTTTCTGTGTGTACAATTTCCCTGATACTCTGGTTTCCTCCCATATCCCAAAGACGTTTTGGTTTGCAGGTTAATTGACCTCTGCAAGTTGCCCCTAGCATGTAGGAAATTAATGCAAATGTAGGTTAACAGAACTAATGTGAAGGGGTGATCAATGGGCGGTGCGGACTCAATGGGCCGAAGGGCCTGTTTCTGTCTTCCGATATCAAGGCGGAACAAGTTCATCTGCCCCTTATTCCCCTGCCGATTACATGGGTTACCATGTTACAGAGTAGCATATTGCATTTATTCCCTGGAGGAGAAGAAACAATTGTCAGGTGGCTTTGCAAGCGAGCCGGACATCCTTATGTGTGAACTGACCTTGAATGCCTTAAGTGTAGACGGTGAAACACTGAAGTGAGCTGTATCCATTTGCTCTTCGATGACATGGGAACGTGGGGAATTTCAGATGGCTCTCCTCAGGCACTTAATGCCTTCATAAGCACGAGCAATGGCGTTGCAACATTTAATCTCCATTAATCGTGAAAGGAGACAGATACCACTAAAAAAAATCTTGCGCACAACCTTGCCAAATGTCACAGGCTTTTTGTTCTCAAGATATGGAAGTCCCTGCACAAGACTATAAAAAGGCAAGAGCAAGTTGTCGTATTATGAAGAATACTTTCATGTGACTAAGTGACCTTTTATTCACTCGGCAGCCAAGAACCATAAAATATGGTTTCATTATCTTTACAGGGAGAGTGACATTTCACGCATACACACAGGTAAATCCCACCAAGGGCAGCAAAGCTGTGGATGCATTGTGTGGATCCTCAGAGACCACGCGCGGGCCATGGTATTGCTTTAAACTAATCCCAAAACACATTTCATTGTTCTGTAGCCAAGGCTGCAGGCAAGCCACAAGGGTTTTACAGTCGCAAAAAATAATACTGTGGCATCTAACCATTCATTTAACATGACTTATGCACCAAGATTACTGCCGCTCCGATTGCTCACATTTAATAGTCCAAGATGGACATATTCAGCACCCTTTTAGTCAAAAACCGATGATAAAACATATCAGTACTCTATACTCGCTTCATTTCTGCCCCCAAGTAGATTATTCCCCTCAGTAACTTGCATTAAAAATCACTTGAGGGAATCTAAATTGTCCAGCTCCTGAAAACAAGCTATCTGCTCATTAAAACAATTCCTTTTGCAGCCAACACTAATTAGATTATTACTTCAGTAGGGATAAATGTCACACAAGGCTATAACCTATTGTACTTATGTTAAAACCAGCCTGTAAGCCTTAAAGTTGGGCACACTACATCGGTTGCAAATGCTCTCAGATATTCTGGAATTTCATTCTCCCTAGAGAAGCGGAATAGCAGAAGCGTCTATGTCGAGGGGCTGGAAACTGGAAGTTTCCTGAGCTAATTCTGCTGCCACCATCATCTATTGTGACAAGTGACGGCTTCCACTGATTGTCGCCGGGAGCTTGCGTCCTTTTCAGGACGGACGATGACAGCGAGGCCAACATTTGTAACAAGATGGACACGAAAGTCAACCTGGAAACCATTCAATTTTTACACAATGTGGAGGAGAGAAAACTCCAGAGTTGTTCAAGGTTACACTGGAGGCCGTGTTACGGGAGTCGGGGAGGAGGGCAAGAGGCTGGGAGAAGACAGTGTGCTGATCGATGGCAGTAATTGGCTAAGGGAAACAGCATGGAAACAGGCCCTTCAGTCCATCTGGTCCATGCCGACCAGTTTTACATCCATTCACATTAATTCTATGTTATACAACATTCTCATCCTCCTCGCTGTACACCAAGGGTAATTTACACAGGCCAGTTATCCTACAAACACACAAAAGATGTACAGGTTTGTAGGTTAATTGGCTTTGGTAAGTTCTAAAATTGCCCCCAGTGTGTGTGGGTTAGTGTATGGGGTGATCGGTGGTCGACACAGACTCGATGGGCGAAGGGCTTATTTCCGTGCTGTATCTGTATCTCTAAAGTCTAAATACCTCCTTGCATATAACCTACTTGAACCCCTCCAATCTGGCTTTTGCCCCCTCCATAGCACAGAAACTGCTCCCCTCAAAGTCCTCAACGACCTCCTCACCTCTGCTGACACCGGTTCCCTCAACATCCTCATCCTCCTCGAGCTGAGCGCAGCCTTCAATACAGTGAACCATAACATCCTGCTCACCAGACTCAAAGACCTTAGCATTGAAGGCTCTGCACTCAGCTGGCTCCGTTCCTACCTTTCCAACAGATCCCACTTCATCTCTCTCCACAACCACACCTGTGCTACAGCCACAGTCACTCAAGGCGTTCCCCAAGGTTCCGTACTTGGCCCCCTCCTCTTCATCATCTACATCCTCCCCCTTGGTCAGATACTCCGCCACTTCAACCTGGACTTCCACTGTTACGCTGACGACACCCAGATCTACCTCGGCACCAAATCCCCCCCCAACCCCCCCCCCCCCCCCCCTCTCCCAATCAACTTTGTTTGTCAGCTATAAAAATCTGGATGCAACACAATTTCCTCAAACTCAACAGCGATAAGACAGAATTCCTCCTCATAGGCTCCAAAGCCACACTCAGCAAAATCAATAACCCCACCCTCACCATCGACGGCACCACTGTCTCCCCATCTCCCCAGGCCCGCAACCTTGGCGTGATCTTTGATTCCACCCTCTCCCTTGAGCCTCACGTCCACCATGTCATTAAAACCTCCTTCTTTCATCTCCGCAACATCGCCAAACTCAGACCCTCTCTCACACCTCCCGCTGCTGAAAGACTCATCCATGCCTTCATCTCCTCCCGACTGGACTACTGCAACTCACTTCTCCTTGGCATCAGCTCCACCTACATCAACCGACTCCAACTGGTCCAGAACGCAGCCGCCCGACTCATCAGCCACACCAAATCCTGGCATCACATCACTCCAGTCCTCAAACAACTTCACTGGCTTCCCATCTCCCACCGGATCAACTACAAAATCCTGATCCTCACCTACAAAGCCCTCCACCATCTGGCCCCCCCCCATATCTCATTGACCTCCTCTCCCCCTACCAACCCTCACGGTCCCTCAGATCCACATCAGCCGGTCTCCTCTCCATCCACAAGTCCAACTTCCGCAGTTTTGGGGACAGAGCCTTCTCCAGGGCAGCTCCCAGGCTCTGGAACTCCCTCCCCCAACTGATCCGCAATTCCGTGTCCCTCACCATCTTCCAGTCCCGCCTCAAGACCCATCTCTTCACCTCTGCCTGTCCTTAGCCCCACGTCCCCCTCCCTTTTCATATGTGCATTAATTGCCTCATATTGTGTTTTGTATTGAATTCTGTCTTTACTTTGTGTACTAGTCATGTCTCTACTATTTATTTCATTCCCCTTACATGTTTTTCCCCTACCTGCTGAATTTTTGTTAGGTGTCCTTGAGACTCTTGAAAGGCGCCCATAAGTAAAATTTATTATTATTATTATTATTAAATCATTTTATACCCCTGGAGGAAGTGTTGCTGCCATAATTGGAGAGATCTTTATGGCGTTCTTAGTCAGATATGGGTGATTGTATTAGGGAGGCACCTGCGTTGAAATGGTCACACAGTGGAACTCTTCTTGTGGACTACAAGCCTCCAATCTCTCCCCTCCTTTCTCCAGCAGCTTGCCCTACTTTTCATGCCTTCTATGCATGATTTCCCCAGCCATGCAGTAAACCTAATAATTCCCCCAAGTGGGGAACAACCACCAACGCTAAATCCTAGTTTCTCCCTGCATGCCCAGCTTTTCCATTTAGATTTGTAGGTCAATAGGTTAATTGGCTTCTGTAAATTGTCCTTAGGAATTCTTTCCCTAGTGTGTAGGAAATAACTAGTGTACGGGTGATCATTGGTCGGCGCGGACTCAGTGTGGGGTGAAGGACCTGGTCGATGCCGTATCTATAAGCTAAACTGGACCAGAAATGTTTAAGGGCTCAAGAACTCAAATATGAAATAATAACAAGAACTATGAGTAATCTCTTAATTAATTAACTATTAATAACTGCAAATGCTGGAATCCTGAGTAAACACAGAGCAGTGGAATAACTTGGTGGATCAAAGAGCATCTGTGGAAGGAATGAATACGCGATGTGTTGAGTTGGGTCCCTTCTTCTGAATGATTGTAGGAAGGGGAGATGGCTGGAAAAGATGCTGGTTGAGTCACTGAGTTAATCCAGCTCTTTGTATTTTACCTGTAAGTGGACACTTAAGTGGGTAGTATTGTAGAGAGTGAAGATGATTGCCAAAGATTGCGGCAAGATCTTGATTGGTTGGGCAGGTGAGATGAGGAATGGTTGAGGGAATTTAACACAGAGAAATGTGAGGTGTTGCGTTTTGGGAAGTCTAACAAGTGCAGGACCTACACAGTGAATGGTAGGGCATGGAGAAGATTTCCAATGATGAAGCCAGGACTCGAGGCCAGAACTATATGGAGCGATTGAGCAGGCTGGCACTTTATTCCTTGGAACGCAGGAGGATGAATGGCGACCTGAGAGAGATGCACAAAAGCATAAGAGGATTGGATCAGGTAAATGCACAGCATCTTTTGCCCAGATTAGGAGAATCAAGAATCAGAGGACATAGGTTTAAGGTGAGGGGGTGAAAAATTTAATAGGAACCTGATGGTTAACATTTTTACACAAAGGGTCTTAGGTATATGGAATGAACTGCCGGAGGAGGTAGATGAGGCAGTTACTATTGCAACATTTAAGAAACATTTAGATAGGTACATGGATCGAATAGGTTTAGAGGATATGGGCCAAAGTAGGACTAGTGTAGATGGGACATGTTGGTTGGTGTGAGCAGGTTGGTCCGAAGAGCCTGTTTCCACTCTGTATGAATCTATGATTCTATGGTTGTTTACCCCTCTAAGTAGCACCATTAAGGGTTCCACCAGCTGCTTTTTGAGTGCTCAGAAGCGCATGTTTGAGTGGGACGGCAGAAGCACTGAGCTCTAATTTGACAGCATTGGCAACAAATCAGTGTTGTCTGCCAATTGACATAATGATCCAACCACTCTGCAGACTTATAACAAGTGTGAGCATTGTTCCTGCTTATGCACTTAACAATGTGGTGGCCAATGTAGGTGCTCTGCAAGTTTCACCAAATTGGTTCAAATTCAGCAGACGTAACCCTGACACCACGGAAGATGTAATGTATTTTGTGCGTACGTAATTTTGCTTCATCGCGTAATGATAAGAAAATGTAGGTGAGGTACTATACCAAAAATACATTTTTGAGGAAATATAATCACTGTCTTGATTTTTGAAAGTAGATGATGAGGAAAGTAAATGGAAGATTGTGGGTGGCATAGTGGCGTAGCTGGTAAACCTGATGCCTCTCAGTACCAGAGACCTGAGTTCGTTCGATCATGACTATAGGTGCTTTCGACATGGAGTTGGATGTTCTTCCTGTGACTGCCTGGGTTTCCTCTGGGTCCGCTTTCTTCTCACATCCCACAGTCTTTTTAGCTTAATTGGCATCTGTAAATTGTTCCTGGTGTGTAGGAAATGGATGTGAAAGTGGGATAACATGGAGCTAGTTTGAATGGATGATCAATGGTCAGAAATAGGCAGAAAAAAACATTAGCTGGTCAGGCAGCATGTCTGGAGAAAAAAAGGATGGGTGACATTTCGGGTTGAACCCTTCATCAGCGTAGAGGTTGGGCTGAACAGCATGTTTCCCTGCTGTGACTTGAAACTGAGCTAAACCAAATCGTGAAATACAGGTACAGAGACTTGGTGGCTTCAAGGCTGACTATCACCGGTGCAAAAGTAAACTGGTAGGATAACACAGTAAGAATCATGCATGCACGCTCAGTTTCAAGGTTGAACCAAAAGGCATGACATTGTTGTGGCATTTACTTATGGAGCACTGAGTTTATGTGAGGATATTTCAGCTGCACAATGCAATGCAAATACCATTATACCCAATAACAGGATGGAATACAATTTAAATTGCAAACATCAGCTCTCCTGCTAAGAAGTAAAATGACACACGTAAATGTTATCATTTATAACATGCTGAGTATTGGTACCAGGGGAATCCTAGAATGCCACTCTCCTGGAGCTCAGGAGAGGAGGAATATATGAAGATTACTCCAGAGAACGGTGATGGGTATTCAAATATTTTCGGGAAACATGGACCAGCGAGCTGCTTAATTTCTCGTTGCATAAGATTTTTCCTGCTGTTATGCGTTTATAATGTTGAGTTTTCAGATGGTACATTGTCAAGAAAAAGCTGATTATTTGTACATTTTGCAGATGCCCTGCTGTGCAATGAACATTCTTAATTCCAAAGCTCTGTGGACTGCAGCAATTCCTATGCAAAATACAACACTAAGAATTGGTGGGAAATTATTATTTTTAAATTTTCCTTTGAAAAACTAATCTATCTCAATGCTTCTGTGAGTTTGAGTAGTCACTATCACTGCCTGGCAGAAGGCAGAGCCATGTTCAAATGGTTGAGCACAGCCAGGCTAAGAGAGGAAGTGTAGAACCAAGGAACCCCAGATGCTGGGTTATAAAAAAAGATACAAAATGCTGGAGAAACTCAGCGGGTCAGGCAGCACCCCTGGAGAACATGGATAGGTGATGTTCTCTCCAGAACCAGAGGTCAGAGTGTAAGAATAAGGGGTAGGCCATTTAGGACTGAGATGACGAAAAACTTGTTCACCCAGAGCGTTGTGAATCTGTGCAACTCGCTGTCACAGAAGGTAGTGGAGGCCAATTCACTGGATGTTTACAAGAGAGAGTTAGATATAGTACTTATGGTTAACAGAATCAAGGGAAATGGGGAGAAAGCAGGAACTGGGTACTGATTTTGGATGACCCGCCATGATCATATTGAATGGCGGTGCTGGCTCAAAGGGCCGAAAGGCCTACTTCTGCGCCTATTTTCTATGTTTCTGGTCTTGGCCCTTCAGACCTCTGTAGAGGTGCATTGGCCATAGCATTTACTAGGATGGATAAATGATCAACTGTGATTCCTGATCTCCTTTGGACGGTACATTTGTGTAAATGTCAGGAGTACAAGTTTTAATATAAGGTTGACCGGGGGAGCAAATTGACTGCTCTCCCATTCATCATGGCAGGAGCTCACAGTTTAAGGATAAGGGGGAATTATTTTAGGACCGAGATGAGAAAAACATGTTTTACACAGAGAGTGGTGAATCTGTGGAATTCTCTGCCACAGAAGGTAGTTGAGGCCAGTTCATTGGCTATATTTAAGAGGGAGTTAGATGTGGCCCTTGTGGCTAAAGGGATCAGGGGATATGGAGAAGGCAGGTACAGGATACTGAGTTGGATGATCTGCCATGATCATATTGAATGGCGGTGCAGGCTCGAAGGGCCGAATGGCCTATTCCTGCACCTATTTTCTATGTTTCTATGTTTTTATTCAGTTTTGAGGGCAGGTCCCCATTGCAGCATCTGGGGAGGGAATGAATAGGCAGCATTTCAGGTCTGGCCCCTTCTACAGACTGATTTTAGTTAGAGGGAGAAAGCTAGAAAAGAGAGGTGGGGATGGGAGAAAGCCTGGCAAGTGATAGGTGGATACAGGTCGGGGGGGGGGGGAGATTGAAAGATGGGTGGAATAAGTGACAAAAGTTAGAGATGAGAAGAAAACAAAAGGGTGTCAGATAAGGAGAGAAGAGGAGTGACATGTAAAGTTAGAGGGAGGGAGGGATATAGGTGGAAGGGGACGGTGCGGATAAGGAGGGGCGGTATAGTGGTGGAAGTAAATGCACACCAGGGTGGGGTGGAGGACACATAAAAGGGTGAGGGGGTAGGAAAACAGCATTTAGACAGCTTGATAGGTTCATGGATAGGAAAGGTTAGGGATATGGGCCAAACATAGGGAAATTGTACCAGCTTTAATAGGGCATATTGGTCAACATGGCCAAGTTGGGCCGAAGAGCCTGATTCCATGCTGTACGATTGAATGATTCCATGACTCAATTTAACTTTGTCATCCCGGTAAAATCCAAACAATATCACCTCACCTGATTACTCTGGAAGTCATAATCCAATGAAAATTGCAGTTTGCCCAGTTTTTCTTCTTCCTTTGGCTCCTCGTCCTTATCTTCACCTTCAGTTAAACCAGTTTCTGCATCATCATCATCCTGTTTAGCCTACGGAGAGGAAGCAAAACCTGAGTGAGCTTTAGTAAGAGGCATTTAATCACTTACAATATTTGGGCAGCAGAATTGCTGATGTAAGTATATTATTATTTTAACACTCCCCACATGAGAAGCAGTAGATTAAGTAGAATATGCCTTTTGCTAGCTTTTCGACAAGTGATTTCAAGGCCATTAAATTCTTTGTACAAATACAAAGTGGTTTAACTTCAGCTGACAGAATTTTGCCTTATTAGCTGACAGATCCATTATGAATGCCACTTATGTTACGAGTTGAATGCGGAAGTACTTTTTGAAATTTTAAATAGTATTCAGGAGGATTTCTATGACCTTATTTTGAGACTGCTATTGATTTTTTTGAAATATTTGAACTTGAAAACATAGGCCACAAAAGGCAATCTATTGTTTAAATGGCTGAGTGATTTTGCAGTGCAGATCTGTCGAAAGCTAATGCAATTGAATATTAATAATCAGGCATGCAGATGGTAATGTGCTTCAGAGAGAGCAGGCAGTACAAGAGTCATTAAAAGAGTCTTGATGATATTCTCCTTCATTCTTATAGCACTAGGTCTATAAACCACATTCGAGTTTAAAATACTGTACAACATGCCTTGACTTTTCAATTTTAAAAATCTTAATCCCACGATACATCTATGACAATGTGCATAAGCTTTTAAGTTCAAAGTTGCCTCTGTGGTTCCACAATTTCCATGTGACAATCTGTGCATGAAGCCTCAAGATGGATTAATTGCTTTTGTCCACCCTTGCTCAAAATTGCCCTGAAGACCAATTATGAAATTTCCAGAAATCCATATTTTCAGATTAATAATTTTTTCATGTTTGGAGGAATGATTGGTTCTTGTGTTCCTTTGACCAATCACATCCCTATACCCTATCCCTATACTGAAGAAGGGTTTCGGCCCGAAACGTTGCCTATTTCCTTCGCTCCATAGATGCTGCTGCACCCGCTGAGTTTCTCCAGCTTTTTTGTGCACATCCCTATACCAAATGGTTCCACTACAAACATAAATGGCACACAGGAGTTTGAAATGGCGTGTTGAGTACGAGACTAGACGAATAATCTAGTGGCATTAATTAAAATCCCACTATAGAAGGTGGGGCATTTAATCTCAGTATATTAAATAAAATATGGAATTTGGAACCTTGCATGAGCAAAGGTCATTATGGCTTTCAAAGGTCACTATCCCATTATGGCTCAAATGTGATCCTAATGACCTTTGGTAACCTCAACCTCAGCAACCAAGCCCAGTCTTCAGGCACATGGGAATATTTTTGCCTGTAGGTTCCCTTTGTGTTGTGTCCTATCCTGGTGTGGGAATATATTGCAGTTCTTCCTTAATTGTGAGTCTATACTTCTTACTCAACAAAGCTATGTGAAATACTTCCCCAGAGAGACATAAGGACACAGATGAAGACTGCTCAGCCTATTGAGCTCATGCTGGCTTCCATGAGAGCAATTCCATTCTACTCTCTTTATTCCCTTGTCTTCCTGCAACTTCTTCACTAAAACATGCCCATCAACTCTCCTCCAATTCTTATTTTTGATATAAACCTACACTAAGGGGCACCTTACTGGACCAAATTATCTCTTTGGGATGTAGGAGGAAAACCGGAGCAATGGGAGGAAATCTACACATTCCTATGAGATTTTAAGGTGAGTGGGACAGTTTAAAGTGAGGTGAGAAAGATTTAATAGGAACTTGAGGGACAACTTTTTTACACAAGGGTATGTGGCACAAGCTGCCACAGGAGATACGTAGTTGAGGCAGGTACCATCGCAATGGTTCCCAGTCATCCCTTCATTCCCACTCCCAGAGTTTCATCTTCAGTTTTTACACACCTTACTAACAACCATCATCGTAAAATGTGGCTGTAGGCATTAGCTGGTATCTGGAAAACAGCTAGAAGTTGGCATTTTATTCCTAGAATCCTGAAGTCTAAATCCCTTTTTATCCCTGCTCTAGCATCTCCCCAGCAAAGGTGATCTCCACAGGAAATTAAGGGTTCTTTGAGTGTGATGGGTAAATTAGATGTGCCTCTACTGAAGTTCAGAATAGGCACCTTACCCTTGTCTTCTGAATATCCACTGCAATTGCTTGTTGTGCCTTTAAAAATGTTTATATGAACACCCATTGCATAACTCCTGCCGATATTACTGTATATTAATAGTTGCCACGGTAGTTTTGTGTCTCGGGTGTGAAATTATATTTGTTCTGAATTTGACACGTGTTTCACATTGCCATGGTAGATACTCACTGCAAAACAAGGAAGAATATTGTGTATAGGCTTTAAGCAGCCATGACCTTTCCCTACTCTCCTGAACTTGCACAAGAATTTGTTTATATCGAGAAAAAAACACCACTGCGTCTTACTGTAAATTCAGAAAGAAATATTATGATAGGTCAAAGGAACACTTCAGTAATGAAATATTTTAAATCATTTTTAGTGAATTTATGATAAATTCTTGTTGTAATGGAACATTTACAGTTCTGGTATATTAGCAAAAATCCAACTTAAGTTTTCCACTAAGAAGCCAACTTTTCCATTAAACATGCAGGGAATATGACTTTTTACTGCCCATCAAAATAAATCTTCTTTGCACAACAGCTAAACATCGTTCCATTGCCAATCATTTAATCCCTGTTATCAAATCACTGTCATAATCAAAATATGCCATTTTAGGAGAAGGTAAACATTCATATATGGCACAGGATTTAATTGTAAAGCCAATACAATACAAATACTGAGAAGAACCTACCATCCAGTTGAGATCCCAGGATAGTCAGAAAACATGTTCAGACAAAATAGATCAGGAAGAGCACAGAAAAAAATAATTTGAAAAGACAAACACGAAGTAAACCATCACCAAAAAACCACAAGGAGATATGACACACACAGATTAGCTATCGAAAAAAGTTGTTTGCAGATAATAGCGAGAGATTTGTTTGCTTAATGGATATTGTGATTGCCATTCCATGTGGAATGAAAGGCTGTCATTCAAAATGACAAAAAGTGATATTCAAGATTAATTTCATCATTAAAATTATCCTTCTACCTGTATTCCATTTTCCTTTAGGCTCACAATTACCAAAAAAAGCTTGATTGCATTGTATCTATTGCTGTAACTATCTCTGCCTGTACATCCAAAAGCCATCAGGTGCAGTCATTTGAAAAGATTCTTCTCTCCTAAGAACAAGAATGATGAAGGCAACAGTAGGATACCAAATGGTGTCCTAGCTTCAAATTCAACTGCATATACCACACAATAAACCTGTGATCTCTTACATTAAACTATCAAGTAACTTTTGCATTTTATTTCCACTGGACTGAAGGAAATTAATATTCTTTGTATCCATTTGAAGAGGGTACAGCCAATATTGTTACGTTTAGGTTTATTATTGTCACGTGTTCCGAGGTACCTTGGATGACCTCTCTAATGCAGAACCGAGTAGCAAACTTCGAAATGTGGCAACAATTAGTGGTACAGGGTACCAGCTTGAAATAAACCTGAAACTAGGGAGCTCAGAATAATCATGGTTGTGGTTTCACATATAGTGTTATCATATTTGACCTTGCAGAATGTTATAAAACTCACCAAGGACATAGAATGCAAGTGTAAGTATTTGTTAAGTTGCAGTAAAACTGGTTGAGTAAAAGCTGGTTGGCCTGTGAATAACTAAGAACTAGTGAGGATCAAAATTGCAATGGAGATGAATTTTGCCCAGCGCGCCATTGTTAATGGAGTGTAACACAATAAGATTTAGTAGGAGTCTGAGGGGTAACTTTTTCACACTAGGGTGGTGGGTGTATGGAACAAGCTGCCAGAGGAGGTAGTTGAAGCAGGGATTATCACAACGTTTAAGAAACAGTTAGTCAGGTACATGGAGAGGACAGGTTTGGAGGGATAACGCTGGCAGGTGGGACTAATGTAGCTGGGACATGGTGGCCAGTGTGGGCAAGTTGGGCCGAAGGGCCTGTTTCCATGCTGTATGACTCTGTGTCCCTATGACTCTGGTGAGCCTGTCCAACTTAGGCATCTTTTTAGGCGACTGCAGGAGACTATGCAGTCACCACATGGTCGCCATATGTTTGCGGGTGGTTGCCGGGGAGTCGCCTTCATGGTCATGTGGAATTCCCGCATTTTGGGAACTAGTCGCGGCCTCATTATAGTCACCGCAACTTTTTAAACATGTTGAAAAATTAGCGGCGACTAGAATGAAGCCGCCCTGGAGAGTAGCGAGAATTCTCCAGCCGTAGGTGGGTCGCCAGGAGGTTCTTGTAGGTTGTAGCCGGTGCTGACCGGTGAATTTCATTGGCTCAATGGGGAAAAAAAACCGTAAGCAGTAGTTTTTAGAACCAAGGATAACCGACCGGTTATCACAGCCGTGTATCTCTGACTTCTTAAAAGCTGTCTCCACTCCTTCTCCTTCCTTTTCCATCCTCTCCCCTCCTCTCACCCCCCCTCTTTTAAAGGACTTACCATACACTGTGCTTTAGCCGTCTTAATTACAGCGCCAACCTTGCTGTTCATCGAGGTGTGTGTCTATATCATCTTGGCTTTGCACCGTGTGAATTTCACTCGGACAGCGTTCCCCTCTTGCCCTGTCCCCCGCCTGCATAACGGGCTGGTGAAGGAAGTGATATGTTTGTGTGTGTGTGTGTGTGTGTGTGTGTGTATGTGTGAGTGTGTTCCACTCTGACAGTCGCCGTTCCAGTTGCTGGTTTTTCAGGCGACTGCCGGCAACTTGACAGTCGTCGACAGCCGCCTGAAAAATCGCCTAAGTGGGACAGGCCCATAAGAAGAGCTCCGACACAAATGTTTGCTGTTAAAAAAAACGGGACGTTGCTAAAGCATCCAGAAATAGAGATAAGAGAGGCTATATCCTGGGTTATGCCAATTTGCAAATGCATTGCAGATTTTTCTTTAGATTTGTCCAGATGGATTTCAAGGTTAACATTTTCTTGCATTAATGCAACAAGTTTATTTCCTTTACTTACTTTACTTTGCAACCTTCCCATTTTAAATTGCTTTGAATATGCAGTGATTACTTCTATAACTGCTCAATTACTTTTCAAGATCTGCCTAAGAAATTATACTCCTTTAATTCTATATTCATCTTGCACATTTATCTAAAATGGAATAATTTACATTTGTCGATAATAAATGTAATTTGTATTATTGATATTATTGATATAATATGTCAATTGTTTCCTATGTTTCCATTCTCTGTTGACAACTATGAGTTGTTTAGCATTCAGGACTGTTTTATAGTTAACAAAAATAGCAAAAAAATGACTGACCTTGGGAGTCTTTCACTCAATATGTTCTCTTGGTTGACAAAGCTCTTCTTATGAGAGCTATGATTTCTCTTCCATTTCAAATCCTCTCCCAAGTTCTGCCTTGGATCCCCGAGGGTATTATTTTAATTAGAAGTATTTCATGTGAAACATTCCCACACGAGTGCCAGTATGACATTAACGTCACTCACTTTGAATAGTTGTCTACTTGTCAGCAATGTTTAGAGATTGTAATGGAGCAAGAATTATGGAACAAACAAATTCAAACCTTCCTTGGACCCAGAAGGTTGTTGCCAATCTCATCATCATGTGGACTGAACGTCTATGGGAATTCTTAATATCTAGTTGACTTTCCTAAGGTTACAAACTGAACAATATCAAACGGCAACCTAACATCTGGGTTCAACTGAGTTTTATGCAAAAATACATTACACTAGGAGGAATAATAAACATATTAAATTAACCATTTATCTCCCGTTCACATTTCCATGCCAACCTTTCTGTCCTAGGCCTCCTCCATTGCAATAGTGAGACCACATTCAAATTAGAGGAACAGAACCTTGTATTTTAGGTAAACAACATCCTTCCTCCCCCTCCCTTCCCTGTGTCCCACCTGGATGCGTACATTTTCCCCTTACCCCTTCCTTCCCCTTCCACCTAGATTCCTTCCTCTGCCTTCACATTTCATGCCTCTTCTATCCTTATATCCTTATCTCACACTTTTTGTCTTTTCATCTCTGGTTTTTGTTCAACCACTGGCTAATTAAAACCTGTCCTCACCTGTATCCACCTATCACTTGCCAGACTATGTCCCTCCCCACCTCTCTTCCCTTTGAGTATAATCAGTCCGAAAAAGTGTCCAGACCCAAAATGCCACCTATCCATGTCGGCCAGAGATGCTGCCTGACCTGCTGAATTACTCCAGAACTTTATGTCTATTTTTTTTCAGTGTGATCCACCCTAGGTAAAATTGCGCATTGAGCCAATTTCAAAGTGTTTTGTTTTCTTCAAGGTTTAATGTGATTGTAGATGGTTTTTAGGGTGTTGCACTTTTATCAGGTTACGTTTTTTTAAATGTAATTTAAATGGACACATTTTTGGCAGTAATGAATCTCATCCAATATAATGGGCTGCACTACATTGAAGGGTAGCCAATAATTCCATAGAGAACAATTGTCTAACAGCAAACTGCATGTCAGTGGGTTTCTAAGTGTTCATTCCTCTCTTGGACTCGCCATTGAGTCCAAGATCATCCATAATGCCTGAGCTGAGGGCTGAATGCACTTCATATCAGGCTCCTCAGTTGTAGGCATTGGCAGTGAATGCATCCCCATTAATAAAGTCAGAGAGTCATACAACGTGGAAACAGGTCCTTTAACCTAACTTGCCCACACTAACCAACATACCCCATCTACACTATTCCTGCCTGCCTGTGTTTGGCCCATATCTCACTAAACCTGTCCTATCCATGTAATGTCTTAATGTTTCTTAAAAGTTGTGATGGTATCTGCATCAACTACCTCCTTCTGAAGCTTGTTCCATAGACCCTCCACCCTCTGTGTGAAAATATTCTCCCTCGGGTTCCTATTAAATCTTTCCCCATCACCTTAAATCTATGTCCTCTGGTACTCGATGCCCCTATCCTGGGCACGAGACTTTGTGTGCCGACCTGATCTATTCCTCTCATGATTTTGTACACTTTTTAAAAAATGGAAATGAAGAATCAATCAAATGAGGTTCAAACTACTACTAAAAAGATGCGGTGGGGTTTTATATGACTTTATTTTAAATAACTTCCTCCATACGTGATCTGTGGGGAATCTGTTTGACTTTATTTTAAATAACACTAATGTTTCTCATTAGGTTCCATGGTTTAATTGAATATTATGGAGGTTATGGGGAGAAGGCAGGAAAATAGAGTTAGAAGGGAGAGATAGATCAGCCATGTTTGAATGGTGGAAGAGGCTTGATGGACCGAATGGCCAAATTCTACTCCCATCACATGATCTTTAAATGTGTACTATTTCATTGTATTTTTATTGATTTTGTTTCATTTTAAATATTTTTCCTCTATGTCACTGATCATTAGGCACATTAAAAATAATTAAAGGTCTTTTGATGGCATTATCAAAGCTGTCCACAGGCAGTGTCTTAAATTCTGTTGCAGGTTCTCTGTGTAATAGGCTCACTGAAGGACCACAAATGTAATACAGAGCAGCCTCTGGGAGCTGCAAAGCTGAACATGGTGTGTGATTATGGGGTTAGTGTAGGGATAGGGGAGAGAATGGAGGACGGGGTTGACGTTAGTGAGGATGAAGACAGATGTAGTGAGATCCAGGCCTAGAAGCATCTAAGGGAAGTCTGACTATGCATGAAGCTAACTGCTACAAACAGCCACTTGGGCTCAGGCACAATGTTGCAGAGGTATATTTGTTTTTGTTTACGGCCGAGATTTTTGTGTCGGACAACCCTTGTCATCTTGAGAAGTGAGGGCATGACCAAAAGAAAGCTCACTCCAACGTTTGAGAGGACCTTTGGTCTAATTGTGCATTTAATCCCTTCCTCCATACGTGATGTGTGGGGAATCTGTTGGCTGAGGCACTCCAGCACATCGGATTGTCATGTACTGTCTTAACCAATAAGTATAAATTAGATTTAAATTGTAGTCATGATTGGGTATGACATGCAATTAGGTACATGTTAAGGAAAACAAGCAGACAAAAGTTTAAGCAATCCAAGTCCAACATTCATATCTGAAGAAATTTGATCCGATATTTGCAAAGATGAAACGTTCATGACCTCAGAGGTAGTTCATCAGCAATTATTAGTTATCATTCTGTTAAACGGCCTGCCAGGCTGACCCCTGGAACTCTGACCCAGTGCCATCGCCAGGACAACGGGCCTTTAAGGTCAAGTTAAGGCTCGACATATTTCAGAACTTTGAAACTTGAAGGGTACAAGATGGTGCTGGAAACGTTGCGACTCCTGTGTACTGCTTCAGTATAATCTACTATTCTTGAACTTATATACTTAAGTATGACGGTGTTCATGTGTAGTAAGATTTTACTAAATTGTATGCAATAAAGGAATATCACTGCACCAAGGTACATGTGACAATAAACTACCATCCACCCAATGCTGGGACAAATGCAAGTAACCAAAGGTCGAGACCCTTCTTCCCCAAAACGTCTATCCAGAGATGCTGCCTGTTCCGCTGAGTTATTCCAGCATTTGTATCTATGTTCGCTGTCAGCTAGCATCTGCAGTTCCTTCCTACACAAGTAACAAAAGATACCTGGTTCTTGGGATTTCAGTGATGTCAACAGTGTGTCTGAATGCAAAGATAGATGAGTTTGGAGGAGATGCAGGTAAACCTCTGTCGCACCTGGAACGACCGCTTGGGTCCTTGAATGGAGTTGAGGGGGGAGGTAAAGGGACAAGTGTTGCATTTCTTGCGGTTGCAAGGGAAAGTGCCCGGTACGGGAAGGAAGGGAAGAATTGACAAGGGAGTTATGGAGGGAGCGGTCTTTGCGGATTGCAGATATGGGGGGAGATGGGAAGATGTGGCGAGTGGTGGGGTCACGTTGGAGGTGGCGAAACTGACGGAGGGCTACTTGTTGTATGTGACGGTTGTATGTGCATCTCTTCAATCCTGTTTCACGGCTTCTGTTTTAATCTCTGGCCTTTGTTCCAACCATCTGCCTAGCAAAACCTCCTTCTCCTGTGTCCACCTATTACCTGCCTCTCCTCTCTTCCAGCTTTCTTCTCTCCCCCTAACAATCAGTCTGAAGAAGAGTCTCGACCTGTAACGTCACTGCAAATGCTGGTTTACAATAAAAGACACAAAGTGCTGAAGTAACTCAGTAGGTCTGGCACCATCTCTGGAGGACATGGGTAGGTTTTGATATTTCGGATTGGGATCTTTCTTCAGAAGAAGGATCTTGACCCAAACCTTCACCTATCCATGTTCTCCAGAGATGCTGCCTGACCTGCTGAGTTATTCCGGCACTTTGTGTCCTTTAGTGCTTCATCAAGGCTCTCCATACAAAGTTCAGGTCAGGGTATTTTAAAACGTTTACATATGCTTATTTTCAATTGGAAATTTATTATTTTAATTGGCCTAGTGCTAATACTGTTATCTGCCCAAGACATTTGCGATACAGTCATAGTGATAGACCTTCAGTTCTCATGCTTGCTCACTGAATCCCTGCAGTAATCGAAAAGCAACCAGGGCAAGCAGGACAAGCAACAGTGTGTATCCTTATCCTATCCCATTACTATAATTTATATTTTACCATGCTGGAGTAAATAAGCGGGTCAGGCAGCATCGCTGGAGAAAAGGAATAGATGACATCTCGATCTGCAAGATCACCTATTCCTTTTCTCCAGAAATGTTGCTTGACCCGCTGAGTTACACCAGCATTTTGTGTCTACTATTGACCTTAACTGTGCAATAGAAGTGGTCACTTTGACCATTAAGCCTAATTCTGGGAAACCTTGCAGTTTCACACTGTAGTAAAATATAGATTATAAATTAGTAGCGAGATACTTTTTAACTACATATGTTTACCTATACATGGTTATTCTTGAAGATTCAGCTCCTTGCCATTTAACTGTTGTATTTATGAGCATTATATTCCATACCTTGCTTTACCATGTTTACAATTTAAAAACTGGCTTGGAATTTAGAACTACCTAAGGTCCAGTGAGAGAACAAAAATGATTAGATAGTTAATAATTTATTCTATGTCCAGTTGCACTTGAAGCAAGCTCCAAACTTGCTTGGCATAGCTTCTGTTGGCAAGTAACTCCATATATCACAGCTGTGCTGCATATGTGAATGGGGAAACATGCCAAAATGTGGTGCAGACCAGAAAGAGATAGGATTTTTTAAAATTGTGTCTTTGTTTAATAATAGACCAATAAAGAAAACCCTGATGTATTTGAAGCCTAGCCCGAACAAATCTCTCAAAGAAGATCTGGTTTTCAAAAATATTATGACAGCCTCAAAAAAAATCCTTGAACAGAGGAATCATTCAGCTCAAAATTGCATCTGGTTCATTTTTATGTGCTCATTATTCAAAATCTGGGTCCGTCATATCTCAAGGAAGTTAAGACATGCATACATAATACCAATATGTAAAATAACCACAAATAATTTAAAAAAATCATCCAATAATAACACACCCCTAAGTATCCTATTATTAAATAGATTTACATAATATCTACCATTAAAGATGCAGTTCAATTAATAATTTAGCAATAATTAGCATTAAACAAAAACTTATCCTAGACTTTAAAGCAAAGCAGATGGCATTATATTAGTCATCTGTCAGATATACCTTCTGATGTTCCCTTCTGTTGAGGAGAATGGTTCTGCCTCATTGGATGGGCTGAGTACCAGACATCCAATTCAATACCACCTGCTTTACACCACATCCACAGATGAATTCCTACCCTGTTTTTATGTGGCCATTACCTTATTTCTCAGCAAATGTGGATTCTGAGTATGGCTAAGATTTTTCTTACGATACGTTTTCCAATAGCAACAAATCTATAACCCATAACCATTAAGTACATAATATAATAGATTGTGATTGCTTACAGCATCTGGAATACCATCTGAGGGATTTGCTCTGAATTATGTTAAAGATTGGATGCCTGTCAATTCTGTGAATAACTGTCATGTCATCATCCACGTATAAATACCATCCTAGATTTGCCAAGATTGCCACAGCATTTTTCACCTTTAAATAACGTGGCAACCAGCAAGATACAGAATGATGTGTTGCACGATGAACACATTTTTAATGTGAATAAATATTCTTACTCATCCTGGTCAAGGGATTCAACAGTTCAAACATAGATAAGTTTTGCAGTTTCCAACAACTTTTAAGGCAAAGATTCAATTTCAAATGCACTGTATACTTTCTGGCATGTTCATGAAATTCTACACCTACTGATAACATTACCAACCAACGCTACATTTGTGGTGGGAACATATAACGTAAGTGTAGTCCTGAGGTAATTAAGTATACAAAAGAAAGAACAAGTGTACAACTTACAGCCATATGTCCTTTGTGGAAATCGTATTACAAATTTCATTAAAGCAAAGCAATCTTTATCAAAGAACAGATGGGCCAAAATGTTTGAGCAACATCCATGAATAATTGTGCAGATTTTGGAACACATCCATTTGGCAAGAGCTTTCTGATTTTTGCTATGTTCTTGTAAAGCTTTCTTTTTTTAACAATTTTCATGATACATGAAATTAATAGTTTACCACAGAACTCCAAGATGTAGGTAGTTTTATTTTCTTGTCACAAAGACAGTGAGGCAAGTAACAACTATGACAAGAAGGAGATTTAAAAGAAACACCAAACAATGTGGCCCTTCAGAGATCTGCAGGGAATGGAGGGATGTGGATTATGTGCAGGCAGAAAATACTTGGTCTTGGCATTATGTTGAGCACAGACATTATGGGCTGAAGGACCTGCTCCAGTGTTGTGTTGTTCTATGTTCTATGTTCTATAGCAGTTTATCCTTGCTCATTTGACAAGCAATCTTTTTTTCTGTTTCTGTTCATTATGCAAAGTTTAATATTGCTAAATGATGGCAATTTGAAATCCATTTCTATTTCTATTTTATGATTCTTATGTGTTTAAACACTATTACCACTGCCCACATTCATTAGAGTTGGTTCTGTACTGTTCCAAGAAGATGAGGAATTGGAAGTGATTGGGTGTCAAAGCTTCCTCATGAAATACTGTGTTCATTATTTCAGAATCTGAATGGTAAGCATTAAATTACACTCTGACAGTGGTGAATCAAAAATAAATGGAATCAAAATAAATACTTTGGCTGAGTAAAGTTGAACTTAACTGTGGGGTATGTTAACACTTTGGTGCATCCCTTTCCCTAAACAAGTGGAACGCTATAAAAACAGGACACATTTGAAGTTGAACAAGTCAAAAGCAATTCAACAATTTTGACTCGCATTTTCTCTCCATTACTTTACCTGATTTCCACCTGAGTTCTTCACGTCCTTCATGTTGATGTCATTCTTTTTCCCCTTGCCCTTCTCCTTCTTGTTTTTCTTCTTCTTGCAGCAGCATTTCTTGCAGATGCAGAGGCAGCAGGTCAGAAGCAGCAGGCCGCTGACAATGGCAATGGCTATCAAAGCCCAGGGTGGCACTGGCAAATGGATTTGGAAACGTGGCCGGTAATACTGATGTCAATGTCATTGTCACAATCCAACAATTCAATGAATCAATGATAGTTTACTGTCCCATGTACCTAGGCACGATGAAAAGCTTTGTTTTGCAGACCCCAGTAAAATCATACAGCAAACCTCACCTGGCAGCACACAAAGAGTTGCCACGTTTCAGGTGTCAACAAAGTTACAAAAGGTTCATCGAACGGTCTTATCTTCTGCTCGCAGCGGCAAACCAGGCCTAGTGCCGCAGGTGGCCACAGACGGTCCCCGCTGGGTCCATCTTCATTCTTGGTGGCCCCTGCCAGGTCCCCCTTTGATCTCGGTGGCCCCACCACCAGGACCCCTCCCTTCATTCTCAGCAGCCCACTGCTGGGTCCCCCTATGTTCTCGTCACCCCCGCCCACGGGATCCCCTTTCATCCTTCCTGGCAATACATTTTGGAGAAATTACTTCAAGTTTTGATCTACCTTTGGCAGTTTCTTTCACTGATAGGGGACTGCTCAACCAATATCCTGGGATGCCGAGAGGAATTGCGATTGTTGTGAGGAGGAATGAAATGGCCACTAGAGCACCTGTAGTTCAGGACAGTGAGGTTGGAGGGGGTAGGGGGGTGGAGGAGGGTGATAGGGCATGTGAAGAAGGAATGGCAGGAGTCTGCAGATGGCTTGCAGATTTAGCTTAGAGTTGGAGAAAACAACTTCACATCTGATTCCAGATCAGTTTGGTAACATAGGTTTTTATAGAATATATAGACACAAAATGCTGGAGTAACTCAGCGGGACAGGCAGCATCTCTGGAGAGAAGGAAAGGGTGACGTTTCGGATCGAGACACAAAACATCACCCATTCCTTCTCTCCAGAGATGCTACCTGGCCCGCAGAGTTACTCCAGCTTTTAGTGTCTATCTTTGATTTGAACCAGCATCTGCAGTTCTTTCCTACACCTTTTATAGAATGTGTTTTATAGCCGCTAGCTCCCAGCAGTTCCTCTGACCCCGATCTCTCCAACTGAGACAACTGACCATTATATACACTGTCTACACTGATCAATATTAGGAAATGATGTGCTGTCTGTACGCAGTTTGTACGTTCTCCCTGTGACCGCGTGGGTTTTCCCCGAGATCTTCGGTTTCCACCCACAGTCCAAAGACGTATAGATTTGTAGGTTAATTGGCTTGGTCTAAATGTAAAAAAATTGCTCCTGGTGTGTGTAGGAGAGTGTTAATGTGCGGGGATCGCTGGTCGGTGCGGATGTCAGCGGGCCAAAGGGCCTGTTTCCATGCTGTATCTCTAAACTAAACTAAACTAAACTAGGATACAGTGTGGAAACGGATCCTTTGGCCCACCCTGCACCGACCACTGATCGCCCCAGACACTACTTCTACCCTACATGCCAAGGACAATTTATAATTTACAGAAGCATTAACCTGCAAACCTGGACATCTTTGGAGTGAGGGAGGAAACTGGAGCAGCCGGAGAAAACCCACGGGGTCACAGGGAGAACGTACAAACAGACAGCACTTATAGTAAGGATCGAACCTGGGTCTCAGTTGCTCTAAGGCAGCAACTCTACCACTGCAACACTTCATAAACCCAGTGAATGGTCCGTTGAAGTTCTACTAGAGATGAACAAATTTTGGGTACACATTCAGCCAAATTCAAATTCCCTGCCACTGATGAGAAACAGTTAGACCAAGAACATCTAAACACAAACATTGTAACCCCCGAAAATACTTGGAATGAACTATGCTTAACTACAAAAGTGAATAGTTTTAACAGAAATAAAGTCAACCGTATAATTTGAAAGAAATCGTACGTACATGGAATTTTCTGCAGTTCATTCATAAATTTTTCTTTCAGCTTTTCAAATACGTCATTCTTCCCCTCCCCTGGACCTCCAGACTCTGTTGAATTATCTCCAGTGTCAATAGGCATAACGGCGGTTGTGGAAATGGGTGCCACCAAGGCCACGGGACCCGAACTGCTCTTCATCTTGAAAATGGCTGGTAGGTTAAAAAAAAAAACACAAACATAACTTAGGAAAATATACTTATGAGTCACATGATTCTAATTTAATTCAATTCCTTCCAATGACTTCTTTGTGGTGGTTTGTGAATAATGGATTATTGGGGCTTATTAATTATTTAAAGCAGGAAAAAAAAGGCTGAATAGAATGCTGACTGAAAGTAGCAAAGGATCTATTATATTGGAATGAAGTCATATTAATCAATGTAGCAGAGACGTTATACAGATAAATAGTGCAATATGGTATTGCACATCTGAAGCAAATGTATCTATTCTTACTAAGGCAATTTCATAGCAAAATGATTATAAGTATGAGTAAATGTTGCTTTACCATGTGATGATGGACTGAACCAAGGTTTCTGATAATGTTTTGTATGTTATGTGTAAATAGTTGACTTAAACACATAGAGTCTGCGGGGTTTTTCCATGGAACTTTTTTATATTCATTCATCCCGTACCAGACATCAGGGCTTGTCCATTCATCATCTTTTGACAGCATGGATGACTTCACAGCATATAATTATTCACACTTACTCCTGCACTTGTCATCTTGCGCTTCAGGAAAGATAGGAATTGGTTCCTTGCATTCATGCTGGATGCTTTTCCGACCGAGTTTGGTTTGGACTTCAGTCAGGGTCAGTGAATTAGAATGCAAACTATAGTGACAAGTGGCCATAAGGGTAAAACATTTTGGAAAGCAGGGAGGTGTAACGTTAAAATTCCCACTGTCATTAACTAAAATCAGGTATTCCAACATTATCAATTAAAGGAATAAAACAGAAATATGCATGAATCATTCCAATTTCACCAGGCTGTACTCCTGCAAAGAAAAAATTAAAAACATTGAATTTTTGAAATGATGTTGGTAAGTGCCCACCAGAAGATGCCCACCAAAAGTCTTCAGAATCAGCTTGGGAAAATCATAAGTCGTGGCTGGAACATCAATCCTAGGAAAGCATGAAAATTCATTGGAAAGTTCCTACGGTCAACATCTGGATGAAGATGGACTACAAAATGTCAGCAGTACTGATTGGTAATTCTTTTCCCCAGAACTTGGGGGAAGAACAGTTCAGGTTACATGTGAAGGAATGAATAGTTCAGAAGATCTGCGGAAGGAAAGTAATTTCATGACCTATTGACTATTGACAGCTAATATTATTTTTAGAAATGGAGATCAGTGGTAAGATGTCTGATACTTGAGATTCATCGATTAATAACAATGATGGATATAGAACTGGGGTCATTTTGTTCATCTCTAGTTTGGAGTCAAACCAGTTTGTTCATTCCCGAATAATGAATGTTATTTTGCCCTAATTTCCTTTCCTTTATTGACCATTATCATAGGTTATGAAGGATGTTCAAGTTGTGGTAGCAACCACAATTTAAGATGCATTTAGATAGACATATGCATTTGCGGGAAATGAAGGGCTAGGAGAAATCAAATCATAAAGTTACTTAACTGACTAAATGCTTTAAAGCAACCATGTGGATTCTATCATTTACTGACGACAAAAATGATACAACTAGAGTCAAATTATTTGACCCAGTTTCCCATCTAATTTATGGATGGGCAATGAAGTGTCACAAAAGGCATTGAAAATATGGGACTCAAGTGTTTATGTAATACTATTTTTTTACAAAACTGTACAGTTTAATGTTATTTATTTATAGATTAGTTTAATGCTATGTATTTATACTCTTGCTTGAAAAATAAACCGAAAGTGAGTTGAAAATGGAAAAATAAATTCAAATATAATAAGGTTTTATCTCTCAAATAAATGCATTCTTATCTCTTTATGTATCCCCCCCCCTATCATTGTCTTGTATAATATTTAAGAAGAAAATTAACACTGCACATTTATTTTATGACAAACGTAACAAATATAACATATCAAGAAATTTCAAAGCAAGAAACAGTCAGCTGGAGGGGTCCTATAGGAGCAAAATGGATAGGTCATGCAAGGTTGGTATTTGAAGTAACGTGCGATTTTAAACTGGTGCACACCAGGAGGCCAACGAAAGCTGAACTGTCAAGTGTGTCTTTGGTACATTTTTTTATATTCTCAGATGATGAGTTTTGCTCAGAGACTTGATTAACAATAAAACGAGGTCTTAATTACAATATGGAATACAGAAATACTTAATTAAGTGACAAACAGAATGAGATGATTATCCGCATCTAAATTCATTAACAGCAGATCTAAATTTCTGTTACAATGACGCGTAATCAATGAAATTTCAGTTTTGCTTTGTCTGCAGTTTACCTGTCACCACATTAGCACCGTCCACATCCGTATTTACTAATTATTAGGCCTCACTGTTGTCTACACTTCAATAAGTCCCGACGCAGCGTTTCAACCCAAAATGTCGACGTTTCCTTTAACACAGATGCTTTTTGACCTGCTCAGCTCCTCCAGCAGATTGTTTGTGCTTCTTATTCTTGCATCAGCAGTTGCACATATCCAATAAATTTCAACGATTCCTCTCCATTAGACCTTCAAAGTATTGAATTAATTATAGATAACTTACAATTCCTTCTTCCTTTACACTGAGTGATTTTAATTTTTTTTAATAGGTGAAATATTAATCATATAAAATTGAGTTTTTGTTTACCTCTATTGAGCACATTCAGGTTTAATCATCATTAAAAGGGCGGCACGGTGGCGCAGCGATACAGTGCCAGACCTGGGTTCAATCCTGAATATGGGTGCTGTCTGTACGCATTTTGATTCTCCCTATGATCCCATGGGTTTTCCCTGGGTGCTCTGGTTTCCTCTCACACGCCAAAGACATACAGATTTGTAGGTTAATTGGCTTCAGTAAAAAATGGTAAATTGTTCCTAGTGTGTAGGATAGTGTTTGGGTATTGCTGGTCAACGTTGACTCGCTAGGCCAAAGGGCCTGTTTCCGCGCTGTATCTCTAAACTAAACTGAAATTACAAATATTATGAAATAATGTTGGCAGCATAAGTTAATCTACTTACTTTTAACCATCCTGTGTAAGATAGAACTTATTTAAGTTATTTAATATAATATAAAGGTCACCATTTCCTTAATATTATATGAACTACAAGGAACAGTTTGCTTACTGCAGAATTTCATTTCTTCATCAGCTGGTGGGGAGAGTGATATTATGTGGACAGACCTTAAACTCTTTACAAAACATCACCAACAATGATGGGCAGTAATTTTCCAAAAAGGAGGCCCATCACCTTTTTTAGGTCACAAAATGGCTGCCTTGCTCATGACTTTGCGAATAAAAGAAAGACGCCTTGTATAGGATTGAATTCTGCAATAGTGTGATAATATTATAGTCGCACAGGAAAACTCCAATATATAACAAAGATTTACAAAGTTAACTGAACTGAAAATATTTACTGAAAACATGAGCGTAATTTGGTTCTTTATTCCCACATATGCTGTCATGAAGGTATCGTTTCATACTTCAGAAATATTTGGCCTTTACATATTGGAGGCTTGGAATGAAAGGATCATTTCATTTTTTGGTGTAATGAAAGTTCCCATTAAATAGTGCAGCACAAGAAAAGGTTCTTCGGCCTACGTTGTCTGTGTCCAACATGATGCCAAATTAGACACAAAATGCTGGAGTAACTCAGCAGGACAGGCAGCATCGCTGGATAGAAGGAATGGGTGACATTTCGGGTCTAGTCTGAAGAAGGGTTTTGACATAAAACGTCACCCATTCCTTCTTTCGAGAGATGCTGCCTGTCCCGCTGAGTTACTCCAGCGTTTTGTGTCTATCTTTGGTGTAAACCAGCATCTGCAGTTCCTGCCTACACATGATGCCAAATTAAACTAATCCATTCTGGGATTAGACAGTCACGTGACTCGTATCCCTCCATCCCCTGCAAAGGCATGTGCCTATCTAAATGCATCTTAAATGCCACTTTTGTATCTGCTTCCAGCGCCATCCATGGTTGTATCTTAAATCAAAATGATTCTGACCTTCTACCCAATCTATACCTCATAATTTTATTGACTACTGTCAGCTATCTCCCTCAGCCTCTAATGCTCAAAGAAAACAATCCACATTAGTCCAACCTATCCGTACAGCTAATATGCACAGGCAACATTCTGGTAAACCTCCCCTTGTAAAACCTATATACCGTTCCTGTATTGGGATGATCGGAGCTGCACATACCACTCCATGTTCAGCCTAACCAAAGTTTTATTTGACTTCCTGACTCTTATGATCAGTCAATGCCCTGATCAAAGATCTCATTGATCATTCCACCTTCTTGTGATGCTACTTTCACTGAGCTATGAACTTGGAACACAAGATACCGCTGTACATCAATGCTGTTAAAGGCCCTGCCATTAACTGTATACTTTCACCTTAGATTTAACCTCCCTATGTGCAGCAACTCACACATTCCCAGATTAAACCCCATCTGCCATTTATCTTCCCGTTGTCATAATCCTGTTATAATCTAAGATAAAGTTATTCACTGACCAATACAACCAATCAAATGTAAGGATCATGAAGTCGCCAGCAGTGAATTTTCCATTAATAAGTAATACCTTATGATTAAAAATAATTATCTTTCCACTGTATCTTCCACATTTAGATCCACAAGTGAAGTATAAATCCACAGTGGAATTGGATACAACTATTGCATAACTAGTTAGGGATGCCAAATATCTCGGCATATCCTGGAGACTTTACGAATTCAAGTCCAAACTCTGGTCATTACTGGAAAATCAGAGATAACGTACATTAATTAGTTAGGATGATATTAATGTAATCTGTGCAATTATGTCATGGGTGATCTATATTTTCCTTGCCAGCTGGAAGACACATTATATTTGATACCATTCTTGTGAATCATCATGGATTGATTTGTTCATAGGTTCATAAACTCATTAGTGATAGGACCAGACAGGCCATTCAGCCCATCAAGTCTACTCTGCCATTCAACCATGGCTGATCTATTTCTCCCTCCTAACCCCATTCTCCTGCTTTCTCTCCATAACCCCTGACATCTGTACTAATGAAGAATCGATCTATCTCTGCATTAAGAATATCAATTGACTTGGCCTCCGCAGCCTCTGTGGCAATATGAATGTGGCAATATATATTTGCTACATTAGATGTACCGTGCCATTTACCTTCAAGCTCCTGTTGGAGTTCACATCCTTTCTTTCGTTCACCTCTATCTTTCCCTTTCCCCAACTCTGTAATGTCACTCTGCATAATAGTTTCAGCTACATCTTTTATAAACTGGGGTTGTTTGTGTTAATAGGGCCACTGTTAAGAGATTAAAACACAGATTTCCTGTCTAGTTATCTCAGAGTTAATTGTAGGCATTGGATCGCTTCACAATTGTCCCTGGATTTGTTTCCACAACAGCTGGTATTTTACTGGAATGTGGGCTTATCTTTGCCAAATTGGTCAGTTTGTAATAAAAAAGATATTTGCATATACTGTCATGCATAATTGCTTTGCAAATTTAAATTTGAGAGATTATAAAATGATAATCTTGTCACTTTTGATAAATTGTTCAAAACATGGGAAGTGAAAGGCCAGAGTCCTATTTGAAGGTAAGGATTTACTGCCAGCGTCTACTGGAATAAAAGGATCAATTGAAAAGAATGAAGAAAATTCTTAACAATATTTCTCTTATTATTCATGACGTGGGCTTTCCAGCAAAGACATTATTTATTGAACATCCCAAATCACCCTTAAATTCTGTACAGGAAATAATTTTTGATGCTGGTTTACACCAAAGAAAGACACACAATGCTGGAGTAACTCAGCGGGTCAGGCAGCATTCTGGAGAAAAGGTGACGTTTCAGGTTTGTCAAAGAGTTCCAACACCAAATGTCACCTATTACTTTTCTCCAGAGATGCTGCCTAATCCGTTGAGTTACTCCACCATTTTGTGTCTGCCCTTGGATTTTGACTTGTTATAACATTTCAGTGGGCTGGAGTCAATTAAAGATGGTGAATCTGCAAACAATCACATTGGAATAGGTAAGGAATGCAGATTATTTTGCAGTAATCTGGTAGTTCATGTCAGTTTTTTAAAAATTGAAGATTATTTAATTAACAATTTGCTAGTTGAAGTGATAGCTTTGGAAATTATGCTCAAATTTTTGAAAGATAAATTGTGGCCTGGTATATTCCTCTACCCTGGGTGAAAGACTCTGTGCATTCACCCTATCTATTTACCTTCATGGTTTTATACAATCACCCCTCAGTCTCCTGCACTCCAGGAATAAAGGCGGAACCTGCTCAACCTCTCCCTTTATTCTATGGATACAATTTAGGTAAGAAAATGGTGCTCAGGTTTCTTCACCAGGGCTTAATACGTTACACAACAATGCCCATTTCTACACTTGTAGGATTTTATTATTTTCTTTCTTCAATCGAGAAAATGAAATAATTTGATTCCGTGTTCAGTAGTTTGGTGGTTGGATTTGTAAATGCTTAATTAAAGAGATTACCATTTGGCATCATAGTCCCTTTTGGCACCACAGACTTCATGGGCCCAAGGGTCTATTCCTTCCGCTGAACAGCCCTGGGCCTCCTCCACTGCCAGAGTGAGGCAACATGGAAATTGGAGAATCATCACTACATATTTCGCTTGGATAGCTTATAACTCAGTGGTGTGTAGGAAGGAACTGCAAATGCTGGTTTATACCAGAGATAGACACATAATGCTCAGCGGGACAGGCAACATCTCTGAAGAGAAGGAATGGGTAACGTTTCAGGGCAAGACCCTTCTTCAGTCTGAAGAAGAGTCTCAACCCGAAATGTCACCCATTCCCTCTCTCCGGAGGTGGTGCCTGTCCCACTGAGTTACTCCAGCATTTTATGTCTATCTTCGGTTATAACCCAGCGGTATGTACATTGAACTCTCCAATTTTAATTAACGTCATCTCATACTCCCTTCCCTTACTCCCTCCCTCCTTGGCCCCTTCCTCCTCCCGAGTTGTTTCACCAATTCCACAGTTCTCCACATTGTTTCTCTTGAGATCACCTGTTCCCAGGCCAACAATGGACACACCAAGCGACGCCCTGTCTTAAGTAATTGGTGGCTAGCCCTGGTTGGTCCTCGTCCTTTCTTGCCTCCAGGTCTTCACCGCTCCTATCCCCGACTTTCAGTCTGAAGAAGGGTTCCGACCCGAAATGTCACCCATCGTTTTTCTCCAATGATGCTGCCTGACCCACTGAGTTACTCCAGCACATTATGTCTGTACAGTTCCACATTCTATTGGCTAGAACTTGGTGCTGATATGTGGATCGGCTGCCACAGCTACGTGTATAAAAGGGGGAGATTGGCAGAAAATGCAGCGGGAAACAAAAGTATTTTGGGTGATTTTCACTCGTAATCCCGTGGGAATATTTTACCAGCCTGCTTCCATATCCGTAGCTCTAGGCTAGCATTCCAGCAGCTGTTTGAAGAAGTCAGTTTGACCAACAACTAAGATAGTAGGGTCTCGATCCGAAACATCACCATTTCCTTCTCTCCAGAGATGCTGCCTGTCCAGCTGAGTTACTCCAGCATTTTGTGTCCATCTTCGGTGAAAACCACCAACTGCATTCCTTCCTACACACTTGACCAATACCTGCCTGATGGTCGATGCATCGACAAAGGAAGTGGTCGTAATCTACCCTGTCCCAGAAGAAGTCAGCAGAGACTCCAGGTTCATTCTGGAGATGCACTTGCAACTAATCTACGCCATGAACACACGTTCAGAGGAAGTTGCTGCAACCACTCTAACATACAACTCTCATGTGGGGGGTGACAGTGCTGCAGTGGCCATGGAGAGGATATAAACAGATTGGGAATGGTATAAGAGAGGGAGGTCACAGTGGGCAGGCAGACTCAGTACTCTGCTCTGTGCCAGGAAATCTAATCATCATGCTTTGGCTATTGAGCTGACATGCCATGAATGTTCTCAAGCTATGGCCACCTGGACTCATCCAGGAGACCAGTGATCGTAGTAGAATCATAGTCAAACAGCGTGTAATCAGGCACTTTGGCACAACTTGCCTACACCGACCAACATGTCGCATCTACATTAGTCCCACCTTCTTGCCTTTGGCCCAAATCCCTCTAAACCTATCTTGCCAATGTACCTGTCTAAATGTTTCTAAACGTTGCAATAGTACTTGCCTCAACTACCTCCTCAGGCAGCTCGTTCCATATATACACCACCCTTTGAGTAAAATAAATCACCCCTCAGGTTCCTATTAAATCTCCCCCACTTTCACCTTATAGCTACTGTATGTCGCCTGGTTCTTGGTTCCCCTACTCTGGGCAAAATGTGCATTTTCCCGACCTATTCCTCTCATGATTTTATAAAATCACCCGTCCTCCTTCTGCACTCCGAGGAACAGTCCTAGCCTGCTCAACCTCTCCCTATAGCTCAGGCCCTCGAGTCTCCGCAGCCCTGTGTAGGAAGGAACTGCTGGTTTACACCGAAGATAGACACAAAATGCTGAAGTAACTCAGTCTCTTCACTCCAGAGATGCTGCTTGTCCCACTGAGTTACTCCAGCATTTTGTGTCTATCTTCTCTGCACCCTTTCCAGCTTGACAACATTAAGCATTCAGTAGAACTGAAGTGCTCATTACAGAGATGTTGGTATCATTGTCATACGCTTGTTGAAAATGTACAGAAATCTAAATCTGATACATGTTGTGGGAAATACAAACATGAATGTACTAGTGGGGGGGGGGGGGGGGGTCTTTAACTTGAGTCTCTTTGTCAGCTTGCTGTTGTGTTTGCTTCTTGTTTTATTTGAGATATTGTAGTGGCAGATTATTACGGGCAGACTAAAAATTAAAGGCAAATGCCATAATTAATGACACACAAAATAAAGCAAAATAGCCACTACAGTTACCAACATGTTCAGTTGAATCATGCCTGAAAATGCCAGGGCTAATTTCCTGAACATCGCTATAATCTCAGAAATAAGCACTAGCATGATCTGTCATGTGCAAAATGGCTTGTATTTGTCAATGCTCCTTAAAAGCATAGAGTCATACAGTGTGGAAACAGGCCCATTGGCCCAACTTGCCCACGCCAACCAAAATGTCCCATCTACACTAGTACTACTTGCCTGCATTCGACCCATATACATCTATACCTATCCTATCCTTGTACCTGTCTAAATGTTTCTTAAACATTGCAATAGTACCTGCATATGCAGTTAGATCCAATTTCTGGGCAATCCAAATCGTATGCATATTTCTGTTCTCCCAAAAACAAGACTGAACAATTTCCACTCATTGCAATAAAGGAGAAATAAGGATCCTGTTACCTTTGACAACCAATGAAAGATACAGCATGGAAACAGACAATTCGGCCCTTCAAGTCCATGCTAAACATCCATTCTCATTAGTTCTATGGTATCCCGTGGTTGTATCCACTCCCTGCACCCGATGGGTCAATTAATCTACAAACCCGCACATCTTTGGGATGTGAGTGGAAATTGGAACACCTGAAGGAAACTTGGAGGGAGACCTTGGAAACATCACACAGATCGCACCCGAGGTCAGGATGGAGGCCGGGTCTCTGGTGGTATATGCAGCAGCTCTACCAGCTGCACCACTGTGTGTCTTAAAGAGAACTTCCTACTTATGCTTGGCACAGTTTGCAAGGGTAGTTTTAATGAATTTGTGGTACTGCATGCTAATCTACTTTTTTACTGATCCAGTTTGGCAATAGTTATATCTCCCCTGCACTTTGATAATTTACTCCATCGTAATGTTTCCTTTTAAACACAACGGTAAATAAAACACACAGCATAAGTCTGGCTTCTCCATCTAATGCCACCTGCATGATAAATGGCATGTTTCACCAAAACCATTCACCGCTGCAACATTGAGAAGAAAACCATCTCTGGCATGAAATGAAGACATCCAATAAACAGTGTTCTAATCAGCAGGAGCCCATCCTTTTCTATTATTTCCACCCTGCAAGCATTTGTCCAATGCCAGTACTCTGCACAAACAGAACAAACAGGAAATTGGAACTGTGGAAAGTTTGTAACAGAAATCTACATCTTCCACAAATTATAAAGCATCTTCCCTGACAGACCACCAGGCACTGCCGCTATGCAGCGAATGCGTGAATAGGCACATGGATATGCATGGAATGGAGGGATATGGATTATGTGCAGGTAGATAAGTGATGGTCGTGGCATCATGTTCGGCGCAGACATTGTGGGCTGAAGGGCCTGTTCTTGTGCTGTTACTGTTCTATCTTCTTTGTTCTCTCAGTACAAAATTAACGATAGTTTTTAAATTATTTTCAATATCTGGAGAACCGCAACTACATTGTGTTAAATGTTTTGTGTGTTTTGGGTGTTCTTTATCATTGTACCGCTGCTGGCAAATTCATTTCACCTGCACTTTATGTGCAATGTGACGAATAAAACTGATTGTATTGTATTGTATTGTATTGTATACTGAAAGTAAGTAGGAAAAATTGTCTCATATGTACACACACGTGCCAAACGAACACACACACACACACATGCACACACATGCGCACACACAGACACATGCACATACATGCATGCACACACACATTAAACTCAGTCCATTTCGCAATACAGAAACTCTTGAAGGATTTCCCATGTTATTTCATCAGTTCTATGTTCTATTATTCCAGAGGTTGAGCTCCCACTCGGCAGAAATGCATAATTCATCCATGCTTTAGGTCTGAGATTTGCTGAAAATAACACAAGGCTGTGAATGTGTACGGAGGGAGGGGCATTTGGGGAGCTGATGTACAATACCATCGCAAGAGGAAGGAATCCTCTCAGTAGGGTTGTGGCTCTGGGGTTTAATCAAATCTTCCATCCCTGCTGCTTCAAAGATGGTTCTTGGCCTTTGAAGTTCTTGGAGCCAGCAAACAGCAAGCTAATGTGATCTCATGCTTGAGAAGAAGCTGAATAGCTGGGATTTGTTGGGAATAACAAGTAGTCTCTGCTGAAGTGAGAGCTTCTACAGGTCCAACTTCAGCAAGAACACATCTGCTCAATAAGAGCAAACAAAACATCACTCCATGTGCTTAATGTTTGTGGGAAATGGCACAAGAAAATGTCAAATACTTTTGCAGTCTCATTAGGCACAAATGTATCATTTATTTGTTCAATGTAATGCAGTTAGTGGGTCAACTGCAAGAATGCTTGGATACAGTCAATCAGATATCCGAGGAGTCATTTCAAGGCAGAAGGACATAAAGTTCTGGAGTAACTCAACGGGTCAGGCATCATCTCTGGAGAACATGGATAGTTGACGTTTCGGTTCGGGGCCCAATCGAAGAATGGTCCCGACCTGAAACGTCACCTGTCCATGTTCACCAGAGATGCTGCTGATCTGCTGAATTACTCCAGCACTTTGTGTCCTTTCGTGTAAACCATCAGCTGCGGTTTCTTGCTCCTCATTAAAGAGAACTCAGAAGGTTAAGCCAGTGATTCTGCGATCATTAATAACTGCATCTAAAGGAGAAAGTGACTACTTCATTCTGCTATATTTCCATAAATCGCACTTATAGTACTGTGTGATATCCATAAATGTATAAACACTGCAGGTAACATTGTTCAAAGCAGGAACTTAATCTTACTTCATGGAACTTGATCACACAGTTAAGGAACAGACATTGGTAATACTGTTATGTCTGACCACAATGGCAAAATTAATAGGAAACTGTTTGAAAGTATATTACTGTCCATCAAAATAGAGTATGGAATGAAATTAAGTAATTTCAGTGTTGTGTGACTTCCTTGTATAATTTAATTTTGTGTTAATAAATTTAGGCAGATTAGATTACAACAGTGAAGAGAACTTGTAATTTACTATTCTTCAGGTAAATGCACTGGCTTTTGTATAGCAACATGACAGGTGCTGCACCACAATGAACGAACAAAGATAGACATAAAAAGCTGGAGTAACTCAGTGGGTCAGAGAGCATTTCTGGAGAAAATGAATAGATGATGCTTCGGGTCGAGACCCTTCTTCAGACTGAGCGTCAGGGGAAAGGGAAATGAAAGATATAGATGGTGATATAGAGAGACATAGAACAAATGAATGAAAGATATGCAAAAAGGTAACTGTCTGAAGAAGGGTTTCGACCACAAAATGTCACCTATTCCTTTTCTCCAGAGATGCTGTCTGACCCGCTGAGTTACTCCAGCTTTTTGTTGCTGTCTTTGGTTTAAACCAGGATCTGCAGTTCCAACAAAGGAGGTCCTGGTGCGGGTTACTTTGTAACGTTGTCAGCACCCTTTATGTGATCGCCAGTCTAGTTGACTGAGCGGCCACAGATGGCATTGTGTGTGGCACGTGCCCTTCCAGGACTTGTGTCTCCGTGCCAAAAAAGTTAATTGTTTACAACTCGTTGGTGGTGGTGAACCCTCGGTTTTAGCTTACTTTGTTTACATTTAACCCTAGCATTGGCCACTAAGCAAGTTCCAAGTAACAGTCATGGTGTCAAGCATAGACACGTGTCCATATCGATACAAGGCAAAGTAGAACTGTTGAAACAACTCAACCGTGGTGTCGCCATGTGGAAACTGTGTGATCAGTGAGGCAGAGGTGTATCATTGAATTATTATTATGTGACCTCTGTTGATCTGGCAAAACTGGCAATCTGGTGAGGCGAAGGAACAAAGGGTGCCGGAAAATCGGCGGTGGACTTGTACTACCAATGGAGACAGGTGAGACTAGTGTGGGTGGGACATGTTGGTCGGTGTGGGTAAGTTGGGCCAAAGGGCCTGTTTCCATGCTGTATGGCTCTATGATGTTTTGACTCATTGAGACAGAACATCATATCATAGATCAAAAAATATATATCCCTTACATAACAATTATTAACTAAATTATAGAATTAAGCTAAAAAAAATGACATAAAAGGCAACAGATCAAAGCAGGTTATTTAACGGACTATAAAAGCTAGAATCCACGACATAAATAGAGTCTCCTTCTGGGACCATGTGAATGTTTACCTGTGAAATGCAATTGGTCAAAGTTGAAGGATATAAAAATTGTAATGTCACGTTTGAGTCACAGAATCAGAGATCGTGGACATTTTTATTATCTAGCCAGTTTAATGTCCTTGGTTTATTCGCTAACACTCCCTAACTCAAGAGATTAAATTAATTGAGAAGAGTGTCTTCATAACCATGTAGATTGCATAGAATCTGTGGGAAGAAGCAAATCTCTAAGGCTTGACTCGTTTCATTCGGTACTTTGCTCTGCTCTGAGGGGAGTTGTGTGCTGGCTGGCAGATTGCTCAATTCACAGGTATTCACACTGCATGCAGTCAATCTCAGTCACCAAGTCACCGCTTGGTATTCCCGTCAATTAATCCCCGTCTATATGTTTCATTTGGGTAATTTACAACCCAGGGGTATGAATATTTATTTCTCTAACTTCAAGTCACCCCTGCATTCCCTTTCTCTTCATCCTCCCCCACCCTAAGTCACACCAACATTTTGTTCTCACTGAGCACACAGCCAACAATTTCCTTTATCATTGTTACATTTTTGCATTATCTTTCATTCATTTGTTCTGTATCTCTCTACATCGTCGTTTATATGTCTCGTTTCCTTCCCTGTGACTTTCAGTCTAAAGAAAGGTTTCGACCCAAAAAAAGTCACCCATTCCTTCTCTCCAGAAATGCTGCCTCTCCCGCTGAGTTACTCCAGCATTTAGTCTATCTATGGATTAAACCATCATCTGCAGCTCCTTCCTACACTATTAATTTCCTTGCTGAAACCAATAGAAATGACAATAAACACACGCTGCTTCTTTTTAATCTTGAAATGGAATGCTATTGCCCTCTAAAAATACAAAAGCATTTTAAGTGAGTTGCAAAAAAATGTTGACTCTTAGGATTTCATTAAACTTGAGCATTTAACTTTAAATGTAAATTGCTTTACTTTGTGAAACCTATTTTACACAATAAGGAAAATTGGCTTTAAAATATCATATATTGCAGTTATCCTAATTCATGAGTAAGATAGTGCATTATTTATAAAATACTATTAGTAATAAGATAGTTTAGATTGAATATTTCCCATTGTGGAAATTGGACTATGTCTATGGAATAAATAGACTGCAATGCTGAGAACTGTATTCTGCACTTCGTTTCTTCCCCTTTGCTCTAATTATTGTGCTTGAATTTGACCTGATGGTATTTATGTACAGTATATCTCGACTGTTTGGATAACATGGAAAGGTTCTCACTCTGTCTCGGTTCTCGTGACAATAACAAACCTAGTCCTAAACCTGAACCTAACAGGAAAGGATCTCATGTTGAGTATAACTACCATGTCCAGTTAAACAGGATGGCTTGCTACAGGATCGCAAACTCTGTAATACCAAATTATACAGATGCACCATAGACAACATTTTGGGAATGGGTCCATCCAAGACTATAGAAATTCATGAGATTTGTGGATGCAGCCCAGACAATCACACAAACCAACCTCCCTTCCATTGACTCCATCTACACTTCACGCAAGGCCACCAGCATAATTAAGGATGTCACATCCCGGTCACTCCCCCTTCTCCCATTTCCCAGCGGGCAAGACGTACGGAAGTGTGAAAACGCACACCTCCCGTTTCAGGGACTGTTTCTTCTCAGCTGTTATCAGGCAACTGAACCATCCCATCAACAACTAGAGAGTGGCCCTGAGTTACCATCTACCTCAGTGGAGACCCTTGGACTATCTTTAATCAGACTCTACTGAACTTTATCTTGCACTAAACATTATTCCCAATATCATGTATCTGATGGCTCGATTGTAATCATGTGTAGTCTTTCCGCTGACTAGTTAGCACGCAACAAAAACTTTTCACTGTACCTCGGTACACGTGGCAATAAACCAAACTGAACTAATTTCTATCCCCCTGAATTAATTTAAATCAGAGATCTGGACAAACTTCATGAGACTTTTACCATATGGTGAGCATTTGACAGCACAGGGACTATATTTGTAGGAGTTTAGAAGAATGAGGGGGAACCTCATTGAAACGTACAGAATAGTGAAAGGCTTGGATAGAATGGATGTGGAGAGGATGTTTCCACTAGTGGGAGAGTCTAGGACTAGAGGTCATAGTCTCAGAATTAAAGGACATTCTTTTCAGAAGATTTGAGGAGGAATATCTTTAACCAGAGAGTGGTGGATCTGTGGAATTCTCTGCCACAGAAAGCTGTGGAGGCAAAGTCAGTAGATATTTTTAAGGCAGAGGTAGATAGATTCTTGATTAGTACGTGTCAGAGGTTATGTGGAGAAGGCAGAATGGGGTTGAAAGGGGAAAGTAGATCAGCCATGATTGAATGGTGGAGTAGACTTGATGGGCTGAATGTCCTAGTTCTACTCCTACCCCTTATGAATTTATGAAACTTGTACCTTGTACGAGTGAGCGGCTGCAGGTTGTGTGTGCAGCACACGTTTTATGCACAGAAAAAACAGGTCAAGTCAAGTTATGAATCCTGATGTGCTTATGTTCAACCATCTCGTGCTTGCTATGCATGAGTTTTAAATGGAAGCAGAACCTTGCAGGGTATGGTGCTGGGATAATCTAATTAGGGATTGACGGCATTGTATTGTGTTCAGTTTTATTTATTCCTTGACTTCTCATCATCAAAGAAGTGCAAGGTTAGCATAGATGAAACAATCAAAGAAATGCATTAAGAAAGCTTATTAAAAACATTGCTCTGGGTGAACAAAGTCTGGAGAAAAGACTTTCAACAGTGTAAATTGAATAAAAGCACAGGTCGGAAAATCCGCATTATCATATTGTAGACCTCAAGGCAAGCTTTGCACCATTTGAGGGCGGTGTCTCTTGGGAGCACAGGTCTACAACACAAGATTGTTCAAAGACTCTCACCTCAGAACCCACATGAACCATGCTCACTCTGACAGTGTTGTGAATTTCAATCACTACCATAATATCCCTCTGTCTTTCTTTGTTTAACTAGGCAGTGCAATTATCTTTTTCAGATGCAGAATTAAAAGTGGTCTTTGACTCGAGGCAATTGCATGGTGGATGTATGAAGCAATTAACATTTCCTTCAGTAACAAGACCCGGGAGATGGGCTTGGTGGGTGGGTCCTTTTATCAGCTAATCACCCACAGATATTGTACTTGCGTGACACACCTATACAAGATAGATAGATAGATCGATCCTTTATTGTCATTCAGACATTACGGTCTGAACAAGATACATAGATGAGCAATCTGCACACTATTACTGAGGCAGCATTTTTGCAGAAAAAGAATGAGTGATGTTTCGGGTCGGGACCCCTCGTTAACTTGGGAATTTAGCTAGAGGGGTTCCGACACGAAATGTCACCCATCCTTTTTCTCCAGAGATGCTGCCTAAACCTGCCTACTCCAATACATTGTGTCTATATCTGGTATAAACCAGCATCTGTTGGTCTTTGTTTCAACATTTTTTTCTGCTCCACTGCAGTGTCTGTTCTCTTCCTCTCTCCGATAGGAGTTCTGCAACACCATCACTCACTGCTCCCCATCTGTGAGAAGGGGGGTCCCTTCCTGAAACGCCACCCATCCTTTCTCTCCAGTGTTGCTGCCTGACCCGCTGAGTTACTCCAGCACTTTGTGTCTATCTTCACTATTATTTAGTTTGGATTAATAGCCCTGTCCCACGGTACGAGTTCATTCCAAGAGCTCTCCCGAGATTTAAAAAAAAAAAATCTAACTCGTGGTAAGCACGGAGAATGAACGTAGCGGGTATAGGCGGAAAACCCAGAGGGGACACGTCCTCCCCCATGTTTTGAGAGGTGGGCGACATCCCCGCCAGGTTAACCTGCTTGGGCTTGCGGGAAATATGGCCAGTGCGGAGAAGCAGCGCTGGTATCCCATCAGTCCAGACAGGGCTGTTGGTTAACCCGGTGAGACAGGCACAGTTGAGCTGCATTTAGCGCTGGATTGAGCCTCCGAAGCCTCGTGCGCGTGTGTGAGTGTGCGCATGCGCACGCGCCCGCCAAAAAATTGTTTCCCCCATCCCCTCCATGTTTTGATAGTGAGTTCCGCTCTTGGTAGCGGGTACGTCGGAGCTCGGGGACGTCCCTTAACGGCTCATAACGCTAACGGCAGGTACTCGGGAAGTCTCGCCAACGGCAGGTAAGCACGGGAAGACTCGTGAAGATTTTTCAACATGTTGTAAAATGTCCACGAGAGCCCCAAGTACCGACGAGTGGCCATTACCGTAAATCTCCAAGTTCGAATCAGTGCAAACTCGGGAGAGCTCTTGGAATGAACTCGTACCGTGGGACAGGGCTTTAACAATAGACAACAGACAATAGGTGCAGGAGTAGGCCACTCGGCTCTTCGAGCCAGCACCGCCATTCACTGTGATCATGGCTGATCATCCATAATCAGTAACCTGTTCCTGCCTTCTCCCCATATCCCTTGACTCCGCTACCTTTAAGAACTCTATCTAACTCAAGGATTTAAGAGCTCTATCTAACTCAAACATTAAGCCAGGATTACTTGGCTTCAGAGCACATAGAGGCCTTGGTTCAGACACAGACAAGCGAAAAGAACTTCAGAGCCTTTCTTTGACATCAAGGCAGCATTCGATTGGGTGTGACATCAAGGAACTCTGATAAAATCAATGTCAGGGGCAAAGAAAGGAAATACTTTCCACTGGCTGGAATTGCACCTAACACCAAAGAAGATGGCTGAGGCTTATTGGAGGCTAATTAGCTCAGTCAAGATCACCACAGGAGTCCCTACTTAAATGAACTGATGTTGTTTGTTTCATCCATGTCCTTCCCTCCATCGCAAGGTCAGATGTGTGGATGTTCTCTGATTGCACACACAAATCTACTCATAAACGCTCAGATAATGAAATCACACATGCTTGCATTGCAGAAAGACCTTGACGATACTTAGCCAGAGGATGATGTAGCAGTTAATGCTACATAAGTCGTGCAGTCTCCAATGAAAGAAATTCTAACCACCTGCCCCTGACTTTTAACAGCAAACATTACCATCGTCAGAACCCCCATGGGTCTTAATTGACTGATTTAATAGGTCACTCTTCAAGAAAAAAGTAGACTAGGTATGCTCTGATAGATAGTTTATTTCTGATTCTTCAAAGACTTTCCAGCATTTGCAAAACACACCAAATATGTGATGGAATACTTCCCACTTCATAAGTTCATGTCATAGGAGCAGAGGTAGGCCATTTGGCTCATCGAGTCTACTCTGCCATTCAAACATGGCTGATCTATCTTTCCCGCTCAATCCCATTCTCCCGCCTTCTCCCCATAAACTTTGACACCCTTACTAATCAAGAACCTTGCTTAAAAATCTGCTTTAAAAATACCCAATTACCTGTCCTCCACAGCCTTCTGTGGCAATGAATTCCACAGATTCACCATGCTCTGACTGAAGAAATTCCTCCTCATCTCCTTTCTAAAGCCCCTGTCCCACTTTCACAACCTAATTGGCGACCTCTGCTGAGTTTGCCCTTGACTCATACTCGCAGCATGGTCGCCACGAGGTCGTAGGAGGTCTTTGTAACTCTTCCTCATGCTCGTGAATGGTCTCCGCGTACTCGTGGCCTCAAGTAGGTCGCAGCGTTTTTTCCAGCCTGATAAAAAATGTCCACGAGTAAAAAAAAAAGGTCAGCATGGAAAAAATTGATACTTTTTACTCATAGTAGGTAGTCAGTCGTAGATCGGTAACTGGCCCGAGGAAAAAAAATGCAAACATGACATTTTATCATGTGATCATTATCCAATCGTAGCTAGTCGTAGTTGGTTTTAGGTGTAGAAGACAGGTCAAGGGGGGTCGTAGGAGGTCATAGACATAGTCGTAGGAGGTCTTTTACTTTGGCAAGTCAACATGACATTGACATTTTTTTCAACTCGTCTAGGGTCTTCTAAACTCATGGATTAGGTCATCCAAGTGGTTTTTTCATTCTGAGGCTGTGCCCTATGGTCCTATGCTCTCCCATTAGAGGAAACATCCTCTCCGCATCCACTCGAACCAGGCCTTTCACTATTCGTTAAGTTTCAATGAGGTCCACCCTCATCTTTCTAAACTCTAGTGAGTAGAGCACCAGTGCCATCAAACGCTCATCATACGTTAATCCAATCATTCCTAGGACCGTTCTCAGTAACCTCCTCTGGGCTCTCTCCAATGCCAGCACATCCATCCTCAGACATGGAACCTAAACCTGCTCACAATACTCCAAATACCGTCTGACCAGTGCTTTATAAAGCCTCAGCATTAAATCCTTGTTTTTATACTCTAGTCCTCTCAAAATAAATACGAACATTGCATTTACTTTCCTTACTACCAATTCAACTTGGAAATTATCCTTTTGGCATTCCTGGACCAGCATTCCCAAGTCCCTTTGCACTTTTGATTTCTGAATTTTCACCCCAAATACCAAATAGTCTATGCCTTTATTCCTCCAACCAAAATGCATGCCTCTATTCTTTGCTACACTGCATTCTATCTGCACTTGCCTGAAGAATGTTCTCGACCCGAAACGTCACACATCCCTTCTCTCCTGAGATGCTGCCTGTCCCGCTGAGTTACTCCAGCATTTTGTGTCCACCTTGCCTAAATAACACTGGCTAACCACAATCAAGTAGCTTAACACCACCCAGGACAAAATATCCATTTGCTTGGCATTTTAGACTTCACACTAAACATTTTGGCATTCTACTTTAGTTTAGTTTCGTTTAGAGATACAGCACAGATACGGTAGCAATGTTACAAAATTTTGAGATTTAAAAAATCAAGTCTGCAATTTATCCAATCAGATAAAGCATAACAATAAGTTTAATTTGACACCAAATTCACTTTCATATCTCAAGTATTAAAAAAGTTATGACCATTTTCATACTCGGAAATTAGCATCTTGTTCCCTATTGATTTTCAATGGACATTACAAAAAAGCTGTGATCTTGGATAGTCAAAAGCACATTTCTTAAGGAAAGATTAACATTTTTAAATAGCCTAAGTGTCCAAAGATTATTCACAAATAATTCACAATATAACATGATTTTTATATCTAATTTACATTAATTTATAGGCCAAATGGAAGGAATTTAGTGTTCAATTGCTGTAAATAAATGCCCATTTAAATCGGTTTTCTAGTGGGTTTCTGTGAACGCGCTGGTTTAGAACGTTCAAATCGCGCTGGATTTGTGCCCTCAAATGCCGAGAAAAATACTGCGGGATATAAAAAGCCCAAAATGAGCTACTCGCTATAGAAAATTTTAATTATAGGGTTATATACATGCCCCATTTAATGTAAAAATAAGGTACATACCTTTAATTGTTTGCTTTATAAAACCCTGGGGCTGCGAGAGGTTGCGAACTGAATGAGAGCTTTTAAAATTATTATATCTACTATTCGAGGCCTATAAAACTAATAATAGCTTTTGGGACCGGGTCTTGCAGCGATTCTCCGTTAATGATTTACTAGGCTGAACATCTGCGATTGGAACAGCCTAGTAAAAATTGGGTTTTAAACCCGCCCCCTCCAAACAGCTCCAAAATCACACACAAGGGGTGGGGCAGATGCTCAGCCACGATTCAGGTAGGTTTTGTAACATACCTAGATACGGGCTCTTCAGCTCACCGACTCCACACTGACCTGCGATCCCTGTACATTAACACTATCCTACATACTGGGAACAATTTACAATTTTACCGAAGCCAAATTAATCTGCAAACAGTACATCTTTGGGATATGAGAGGAAACCGGAGCACCAGGAGAAAACCCACACAGTCACGGGAAGAACGTACAAACTCTATGCAGACTACATCCTTAGTCAGGATCGAACCCGGGCCTCTTGCGCTGTAAGGTAGCAACTCCACCACTGCGCCATTGTGCTATTGTTGCTGCATTATTGGTTCACCAGAGAGTTTGCACTTGATCAAGAACCAACGCAACACCACCTTCTCAAGAGCAATTAGGCATGGGAAATAAATGTGGTCCTAGCCAGAAATATTTTTTGTTAAAATAAATACAAAAATAACAAATAATGGCAAGTCACAGATCATCCACTCAGAATGACAAATACAATTGGAAAATCTGATGAAAATTGGAAATAAGATATGAAATGCACATTGGGGGAGAATCATCATGGTTATTTCCCTTTGTCATCATAGCCATCATAATGGCTATTTTTCAGTTGCAAAATTGGTTCTTGGATGCAGGATTTAGCAGTGGGAGACTCTACGAAAGCTTCAGATCTACTTTATTGTTGGCCCTGGTGACTACTTGCATTTTGCCAACATATTAACAAGTGACCTGATAAGTTTTGTGAAACAAACATAAATCTAGCTCCACCAGTTTTGTGGTCCACAATATTCTGCGTTTTTGCTTTGAAAACTCCTTTCACGAAGTATAGTTGTTCTCTTCGTTTGGGTTCATTAAAGGCATGTTAACCCCCCTCCTGCTCTCTTCTCAGTTTGCTCGTGAAGGTTTGTTGCCAAGGAAACATACAGCTGACCTGCCATTTTTACCCCCTGGGTAAACTGCCTCTAACTTTGAGCCTCTGGCCTCAATACTCAGGCATGCCATTTAAACATCAGTGCATGCATTGTGCTGGTTTTGGTGCTAATAGTTTTTAAAGCCAATTTATATCGCAGAACACAGGACTCAGAATATACAGAATGTAGAAACAAAGAGCTGGAGATGCTGGTTGATACCAAAGATAGAAACAAAGTGCTGGAGTAACTGAGCGGGTCAGGTGGCATTTCCAGAGAAGAAGAATGGGTGACGTTTTGGATTGAGTCCCTTCTTCAGAGCAGTTGCTGACGGTAATGTTGAAGAAGGGTCCCGACTTGTAACTTCATCCATCCCTTTTCTTTAGAGATGCTGCCTGACCTACTGAGTTACTCCAGCACTTTGTGTCTATCTTCAGAAAAATACAGCACAGCTAACAGGCCGTTCGGCCCACAATGTTTGTGCCGTACATGAGGTTAAAATAAATTTATCTCATCTGCCTGCACATAATCCATATCCATGTGCCTATCTAGAGCCTCTTAAGCGCCACTATTGTAGCACTTACCAACCACCACCCATGGAAATATCAGAAAGTATAAATTAAAACTGGATTGTTTGTGAGACAGATGTAATATTCCCTTGGTTCACCATTAGTATTATTTGTGCATAATCTCAGTAGATGCAATGCTAAGACATCATTTATTCACCATCACAGGTGAACATTAGCATCACGACAAAAATGGAACTCATATATTCCATGTCATCACTTCCTCCTGCAACTCAAAAACTCCATCACAAGGAATCAGTTACCTTGTTGCAATGAATTTCTCTGAGGTTTTCACTCATGAAGAGATACTTTGCATCTACAACTGAGTGTAATTATGCATAGCATTACCTGCTGTATTAATTCAAAAGCCTGTACTTACTTCACCGTAATGTTGCCAAATGAATTGAAAATGAATGCTTGTTTACAATTTGCATTATCTTCTTTGCACTTGGCCTCAATCTTCCAGCCTATTAGAAGGCGAAAATACTCCCACTGTTAATCTACTTTTTCAAATGTATTATGCAAAAATCTGCTGATGTAAACTAATAAGGTGACCACTATAGACTTGTTTTATAATCTGCAGTTATCTTTGTACATTAACAGGAATATTGAGGAAAATATCATTGGTGTGTAAAAGAAGTATGCAGTTTCGCCTCAATGTTTCCAAGTAGAATGTCTATCTGTGTACGAAGGAACTGCAGATGCTAGTTTACACAGAAGATAGATACAAAATACTGGAGCAATTCAGCAGGTCAGGCAGTATCTCTGAAGAAGGGTTCAGACCCAAAAACGGCACCTTATCCTTTTCTCCAGAGATGCTGCCTGACCCAGCTGAGTTACTCCAGCATTTTGTATCTATCTATAATTTCTATCTGTTCATGAATACACACACAATGTCAGTACTTCACATTAGAAGATACTCTATGATGGGCAAGGTGACAAATGGACAAATGAGAGTCAAAGCCAGGCTTGGTTTTAAGACTGATTTGGTACCTTCATTGGCTGGTAACTTTCTAGATATTATACAAGCTCTGTAGTTATGTCTGTGAATAACAATCTTCAATGATGAGGAATTGTGTGTATGTTGTATCACTTAAGTAGTTCATGCTAAACGTTAGACAGTTTTGCAGTGAGAGAATATAAGAATGTAAAATTTTTGAATATGAATGACTTTTTGTTGATGTCTTTATTCAATCAATGCACCTTCTCTTTGGCTGATCGTAGCTGTTATGAAGAGAAAATTACATCATTACTTATCCTGGAGAAAAGAAGCATTTAACAGGAGGATTACACACAATTTTATTGAGTGGGTGGGGTGTGAACTGTCCAAGGAGTTGTACATGGCCTCCTTGGATAGTGTGAACTGTGTAGCTAAACAAAGAGATGGGCAGAGAGCAACTTCACTCACATCCAAATGAGAGGCCATGAGATAGATCATATGATCCAGCCATTGTGCCCAACCTTGGAACAGAATGTAGTTGGGAGGTCATTTTGCGGATATTTAAGGCCACATTTAAAATATTGTGTTCAGTTTTGGGCACCATATTATAGGAAAGATGTTGTCAACCAGGAAAGGGTGCAAAGAAGATTTACAAGGATGTTGTCAGGACTCAAGGGCCTGAGGTATAGGGAGAGGTTGGAGCAGGCTAGGACTCTATTCCTTGGAGTGCAGGTGGATGAGGGGTGATCTAATAGAAAAATTATGAGGAATAGATCAGATAAATGCACAGAGTCTCTTGCCCAGAGTAGGGAGATCGAGAACCAGAGGACATAGGTTTAAGGTAAGAGGTGAAAGATTTTACACAGAGGGTGGTGGGTATGTGGAATGAGTTCCCAGAAAAGGTAGTTGAGGCAGGTATTTTCGCAACACTTAAGAAACATTTAGACAGGTACATGGACAGGATAGGATATGGGCCAAAAGCAGGCAGACGGGCCTAGTGTAGATGGGACATGTTGGTCGGTGCAGGCAAGTTGGGTCGATAGGACTCCACAACTTGCCTCAAACCTGCAGGATCCAGCGAAGAAAATATTAACAGTGGCTATCCAGTACATGGTAAAAGTGCTGCTTCCACCCAAGCCACTTTAACAGGTATCTAAAGCTGATTCAACCAAAAAATTATCAAGGAATCGAATTCTTGCAGAAATTCAATAACACCCTACATGGAAGTTTATTTTTGAAAATGATATTATGTCCACTGATTTGTATAAAGGTCTGTGCTATAAATTGGTTGTGGCATTATGTTCGGCCACTGACTCTGTGTCCGAAGTGCCTGTTCTTTTGCTGTGTTTCATGTTCTAAGAATATGTAAATGCCCACTAGTAAGATTAGGAATTCAGATTTTAATTTATCGCATGTTATTGAATATTGAAGGAAGGGCACATTTTTGTGCATTTGCATAATTATGTTTTCCATTACTCGTATCACAATTATTGAATTATTGACTTACGACTGTGCCTTTCTTTAGGTAAAGGTTGTTCATTTAAATTACATGTAAAAATGATATGAAGAAACTTTACTTCAATTCATCTAAGAACTGTGTCCATTCCTGGACTTCACACTTCACAAAGGTATCATAAAGGTTTCAAAGATGTTGTAGAAGAGATTCACTAAAAAATATTTGAGGGATGCTTGACTTTAATTAGGTGGACAGTGTGGGATCAAAGAGATGGTGAGGGGAACTGGTAGAGGCAATTAAAATCATGAAAGGTGAAGAAAAATCAAGTAGAGATAGACACAAAATGCTGGAGCAACTTAGCGGGACAGGCATCATCCCTGTAGAGAAGGAATGGGTGATTTTTCAGGTCGAGACCCTTCTTCAGACTTGTCAGGGGAAAGGGAAACAAGAGACAGTGATGTAGAGAGATACAGATATATAGATATATTTGTTCTATATCTCTCTACATCGCTGTCTATATCTCTCATTTACCCTTTCCCCTGACTAGTCTGAAGAAGGGTCTCGACCCGAAACGTCACCCATTCCTGCTCTCCAGCATTTTGTGTCTATCTTCAGTTTAAACCAGCATCTGCATTAATCAGAGAAAGATTTGTTTTCCTATTAGAGAAGAGTTAAGAAGCAAGGAGCACAGAATGGAAAGGACGCAAGGAAGATCTATTGCATAAAATGCGAGGTTACAGTCTGAAATACGCTGACAAGGGTATTCCAGACCCTAATGCAGTGTTCAAAATGAAGCTGGAAAAGGACTCAGAAATGAAAGAATGTGTAGGACACTGGAGAGAGATCAAGGGTGGGACTGGCTGGACTGCGGTTACATAGCAAGTAGTTTCTAGATAGATGTTTGGCCTTCTTACATCATTATTATTCTGAGATTCTACTGTTTTGAGTAGTGCGCACATACGTTCATACGTTAATGTTATAGGAGCAGAATTAGGCCATTTGGCCCATCAAGTCTCCTCCACCATTCAATCATGGC